>NW_017274981.1:7623-14974 GCF_001594065.2 Cyphomyrmex costatus | reverse complement strand
ACACAAAAAAAAACGATAGTCCATCATTGTTCACTTTATATGAATATATAGGTATTTATTAACGCAGAAAATGAACAGTTGAAAAATAACGAGAGAAAGAAACCCGCGAGTACGTGAATTAATTATCCGGCGAAAAGAAAAGAAAGAACAAAACTCAGAAATATGAAAATAAATAATAAAGGCTTGATACCGGTTCGAATAAACTTTTAGTTTACGCACTACGCATAATACGACCGCGGAACACTGAGTTGAATTATTGTCGAACACGGCGGAGAGCGTATTACTACGGTTATATCATTAATTAATACACTTACGCTCGCGTTATTATTATCCCGGCTCTTAACAATGTTTCGAGAATGTCTCGCGATCGGTTTTACGCCGTCAAGATATATGGATTTGTCGCACAATGAATTACTATCTTACTCGCGGAGAACCTTATGATACTATCAGAAATAGAACAATAATGAACGAGAGCGCTCTGTTTCGCTCGATTATATAGGGCCAGCTTGGTGGCCGCGGCGTGTGGAAATGCCGAATTTCCAGGAAAAAAGGGCAATAAATCACTTTTGCGAATAATTAATATCTCGGTACTTGATGAGTGCATTGCTCTGATACTTGGTATCATTTTAGTTTGAATTTACGCAAAACATTATATCGAGTCGGATTTCTGTTAGCGAGCGCGGAGGCGCCGTGATAAGGCCGCATACCGAATTTTAGTTTTTCTAGATAGGTTTTCGCCCTACCTGTCAACGCGGATCAGCGAGTATCGCGCGATGCGCAGTAAATTCGTATCCTTGTCTCGCCAGCCTATTAATTAATGATTTCGGCAGGAAAGGCCGACTTAAGTATGATAGCGCGGTATAGCTTTGCGCAGGAGGCGCTGGTCGGCATCATTGTGCTTTAAATTATATCGTGGCGTTAATTAACCATGACTTATCAGTAAATTATTAATCGGCGTGAGGCGCCCGGGAGGTGGTGCTCTCGCGTAAGTGCGGCGTTACCTAGAGTTAATGCTGGTACTCGCGAAAACGTACGGCGCGATAACAGCAGGTGAGAAAGAGATAGAAATCTCAGGGCCGAAAAATGAGCGCCGGACGTAACACCCCCATCCTTAAAGCTAGAGCGTCGGGTGAGGCCGACGCGACGAAGGTCTTGCTGTATTTGGAAATGGCCACCTGGTTGGTTGCAGACAGATGTCGAGTCGCTCCTCCAACGAATTGAGTGCCTGGTTTACTGAGGTCAACTCCCTACGGATATCCTGGTCAGATGTAGCTTCTGTTGCTCTGACTGTGATCGTATTTAGTTCCCGCACCCGGTCGGACGCGTTGGAAGAAACGGTTTGTATCCGTGGAGGGCATTCCGCGGAGTTTCTCACGGATTTTAGTGGCTCTTCAGGTAGCGACGTGGTAGTTATATACGTATCCTCCGTGACGGCGTTAGGGTACGCCAGCTCTGCTCTACGATTAGGCTGTATTCGGTGTGTAGCTACATCGCGAGTTGCCCAAATTACGAGCGTGGATGCGAATACCGCTACTAGAATCATCGCTATTTTAATTACGACATTCCTCGACCAGAAATTGAGTTTAACGTGCTCGTCTGCACCATTGTCGGCAGTAGGTGCACCGCTTGATTTTCTGTCAGAGTCGTGCTCCCTAGGAAACGGTCCCCAAGTTACGGAGTCCGTCTTGATCGTCTCAGGATTTGGGATGCGCTCAGGGTGCGGGCAGAAAGAGTACCAATGCTCCCTTATACGAAACATGCTACTGGTCCTGTCACCGCAGGGTATCTCAGTACTAGTTGTACTGAGCACGCGTGTCCTCGGGTGGAGGTACATAGGCGCGTTGGGCCCGAAAACTGGGATTTCCCTGAAGCAGTTCCCGGTAGGACGTCGTCGTACTGGTACGGGTGTACATGGCATGAGTTGTGCGGCTTCTCCGCGGATCCGGGCTGTTTGGCCGATTCTTCCCGTGAGGGTATAAGCGAATAAATTCGGGTTGTCGTATACATAGCAAAACGTAATTGTGTCTCTTTCTCTTTACACATCTTATAAACTAGATTAGCATATAAATTCTTAATATTATTTCCTATATTATGGTGAACATAATAATCGGAAGAGGTCTTCGTAGAAACAAGGCGCAGATTATTTACATTTTGAGATAAAGGTGGTGACACCTTTGTAGATTCTCTAATAAGGAAGCGCGGATGCTTCGTTTGGTATATAACGCTATCACATATATTAAGGTGTGTATGGACGAAAAAGGTCACTCTTGCTAAATCGTGCGAAAAAGAATATGCGATTAAATTCTCAGGATAAAATAGCTTGTCGGCAGTGCCCTGATATACAACGGAATGGGATTGTTCATTACAACCATTGGAGAATAACGGGGACCAATAACAGTGGTATCCATCTTCGTCCATACATCCCAGATCAACGTATTTACAGGAAGTGCCTGAAGCTAGAGTAATTTTGTTACTCGCTATGTCAGTTTCGACCGAGTAATGTAAACGAAATGTGTACATGAGTTTTAAACTCTTCATCGCTTCTCCCGCTTACGCGCAATGGAACTGACTGTTGGCGGGCGGGATTATCATTGTCGTTGTTATTTTTATTTTTAATATCGTTTCTATTATAATCTTTGAATACCCGACTATTCACTACTTCAGGCTGTAGTGAATAGAAGGTAGTGTTCAAAATGCTGAATCGTCGATGCGTGAGCATCTTCAAGCAAGAATCAAGCCGGATGGGCAAATAGAACCTATCGATCCTCTCGTTATGCTCAGTTCTTTCGTTACGGCCATCGTTATTAGAGAATATATTTTCTATTTCGACGCGGCAGGCGATTACGCTGACGCTCGAACGTCTGGGTCGCTGTATTAATTCTACGTGGGCGACATGATGTAGAGGCTTCTCTTCCGGTATTCGGCATTTGTCGAGCTCGAAGAGAGACACAATAGTTCCGTTCGAAAGCGGGTTTTCGCAATCATACCCGAGGAGAGAAGAGACCGAGCGGATCAGGATGAGAGTTGTAAGAATTGGAAAATACATCTGAAACAATTAGAAATTGGTCATCCCGGCTCGCTAAGTAGTATCTTTTTGAGTTTGTTAACGTGTACTATTTTAAAGTGATGTTCGCGAATTTTGATTTTAACGTTGTTATTATCGAGCATTTCGACTACAGTATAGGGACCCAGATATTCGTCGTCGAATTTACCCGTTTTACGGTCGTTGATTAGAAACACAATGTCGCCAGTTGTTAAGTTTTCGGGGTTAGCTCGCTTATCGTAATAATCTTTTGACCTTCGCTTGGCCTTCTCTAGGTTAGTTTTAGCAATCGCCTGTAGATTAGAAATATCCTCTAACAGTTGTATCAAATACCCGTGATAAGTCTCGGACTCGGTTTCGCAGTTTAGACTAGAGGGAATTCTAGCGGGTGATCCGAAGACTAGCTCATGCGGAGAAAAACCGGTGCCCTCATGAATGGAGGTGTTGTAAGAGAAGTTAGCCCGATCGATTAATTCATCCCAATTCTCTCTTTTATTGATGAAACATTTAAGGTATTCTACGAGGACGTGATGCGATCTTTCAAGAGACCCGTTAGACTGCGAGTAAAATGCAGTGGTACGAAATCGTTGTATCCGAAATTTCTTTGCAACATTCTTCATCAATCGGCTCATGAAGTTAGTGCCCTGATCGGTCAAGATACTTTTCGGGCAACCGAAGCGACAGATAAAGTGGTTGATGAACGCGGCCACTGTAGTTTCGGTCTTCAGATCGCGTAGCGGAACGTACACGGAATATTTAGTGAGGAGATCCTGCATGGTCAGG
The DNA here is from genome assembly GCF_001594065.2 of Cyphomyrmex costatus. Classification (NCBI taxonomy): domain Eukaryota; kingdom Metazoa; phylum Arthropoda; class Insecta; order Hymenoptera; family Formicidae; genus Cyphomyrmex; species Cyphomyrmex costatus. Next base: position 11,148 of record NW_017274981.1, on the reverse strand, counting down.
ACATAAGCGTTATCACGTGAAGTTCTCGGAAATGGACCAACTATGTCGAGAGCGATTTTGTCAAAGGCACGACCCGGTGTGTCCGTAAGAACCATCGGTTGTCTGGTTTTCTTACGAGAAAGCTTCCGCAGTTGGCAGACGCGGCAATTTTTAATATATGCCTGCACGCTCAGCTTAAGATTACTCCATGTATAATGTTCTCTAATACGAAGGTACGTTTTAGTGACGCCTTTATGTCCACCGGTCGCGGATTCGTGATATTCCTTAATAATCGCTAATCTATCGTTTATTGGAGGTACGATTACGTCGCCGAGACATATAGTTAGTACGACGGGTTTTTCCGCGAATGTTCTTTTAATTGCTTCTATTATGAACGCCCAAGTCAGCGAGTCTACCTTTTCCGTTTTACACATGCTGAAGGTGTGTAGATCTAGTTCAAGAGTAACATCTAACAATGAAGAAAGACAGTCTTCGAGAATTTCCTGATCAATATTAATGCTCAATCTCTCCTTAACGACTAAGGCTATAAGGTATCTCCCGGGGAACGTGGAGGAAACTACTCGTGCTCTTCCGAGCGTTAGGTTATCGAAAAGAGGCAACATTTTTGCTTTCGAAAGTTCCGAGGCGCCTGCATCGACAGGCTGTTGAATTAGAGTTATCATGATCACTATATTGTCGTCCCGGTTGGCGAGGGGAAAATTAGTTTCCTTAACAAGGTTTCTAAAGCATGACGAATTATTAGATTCAGCCTCGTCGTCAACAGAATCGTCAGGCGTGTCATCGCTGGATGACGCGTCTGAGCCAGTCAAGCCGTACGCGCGGTGTCGATCTGGCGCTCGAGGCCTGTGATATCTGAGAGTCTCCAGCGCGGAGGGCGCTGAGTCGTAGGAAACGGAAGCTTCTGATTCATTATCAGACGGAGGTAGTTCGATGTTCGCTGTTATGTTTCTGACGCGGGTGCTACTCCTAAGATTGTAGCGTGGTAATTCAGGCGAGCTATCCTGAGAAGCGTTAATGTTTTCGTCGCGAATGAATTTTGCGAAATTGCCGTTAGTTGCGCCGCGAGTAATAGGTATTTTTTTGAAGATCATGGTCGTGCCCCTTGGGCCCTGAGTTCTGACTGAATATTGCGCAGATGGCGGGAGTGGGAGGGAGGAGGATGACCCTTCAGTCCCGAATTCATTGGTCATCGGCGGCGAGCCGTAGGGCAAGCTTAGCCTTTGATAAGCAAGCTCTTTCGAGGCTTGTTTGTGAGGCAGCTCATCATTAGAGTCTGATAGTTCGGAAATAGAGGCGGATATGGCTTCAGGATTTAGTCGTTGTTTCTTAACAGGAACCATTGGCATTATGGAGAAATGGAATATACTGACTGGCGGGTTTCGCGACAGAGCGTCCGCGTTCCTATTACTCAGGCCGCTTTTATATATGATTCTATAATCGTACTCTTCCAACTTTAGACGCCATCTCATCAAGCGAGATGTAGGATCCTTAATGCGATGGAGCCATACTAGTGGCTGATGGTCGGTTACTAGAACGAAGGTGCGGCCGTATAAATAAGGCCTGAAATAATTGACATTATAAACTATAGAGAGAAGCTCTTTTTCGATCGTTGAGTAATTCTTCTCAGCGGAATTTAGCACTCGCGACGAGTATCCTATCGGGAGATCCGAGCCGATGGTACCCTGACTTAGAACAGCGCCTATGGCGAAATCCGACGCATCGGCGGTCAGAATAAATTCTCGAGTATAATCGGGGTATTGAAGGATAGGTTCTTTGCACAGCGATTCTCTGAGTTTGTCAAATGCCGATTGTGCGGCAGGCGTCCAAGTAAAGACGGCGTTCTTCTTCAAAAGGTTGGACAGAGGAGCGGCTGTACCGGAGAAGTTAGAAATAAATCGACGATAACAGCCGGCCAGCCCGAGAAATTGGCGAATATTCTTCTGATTGCGTGGGGTCGGGAAGTTTCTAACAGCGGCGACCTTCTGCGAGTCAGGCCTAACGCCGTCCTCGCCGATAATATGACCAAGGTAGACTACCTCTCGGCGAAGGAGTTCGCATTTATCGGTTTGTAACACGAGATTCGCGAATCTCAGACGCTCCATAAGCTTAGTGATTTTAATATCATGCTCTCTGAGGGAGCTCGCGTAGACTACTATGTCGTCCATGTATATGAACATCTCGGTACCCTGAAACCCTGAGAGAACCTGGTCCATCAGGCGTTGAAACGTGGCAGGCGCGTTCTTCAACCCGAATGGCATTCTATCGAACTGATAATACCCGCGAGGAGTCGAAAAGGCGGTCTTGTGCGCGTCCGCAGGATCCATCGATATTTTATGAAACCCACTCGCGAGATCGAAGATAGAGATATATTTCGCGCCCCCGAATCGATCAAGAATGTCGCAAACATTCGGCAAGGGGTACGCATCGCCCACTGTTTTCTCGTTTAATTTTCTGTAATCGATAACTAACCTCCATCGCTTATTTCCCAGAGGGTCGGCCTTTTTCGGCACGATCCAGATGGGGGAGCTATACGGGGACGCCGAAGGCGTCACAATCAGGAGACGCGGTAGCGTCTCCGGCCATGTTCAAAAACTCTGAGACGCTACAAGTCTCTTATCCCGAGCCACCAAAGTCCATTTTTGGGAGGTGCATAACTACTAAAATATAAAAAATTTTGAATTGAACGTCATATGTCCTGAAAGGCGGCATCGCCACGAATAATTTGAGCCAAAAAAATTTTAAATCGGTCAAGCCGTTATGGAGATATAAGCGGTCGAAAAGTGGTGATTTTAATGAAAAATTAAGAAACGTCTTCATCTCCTTCTCCTTCTCCTTCTTCTCTGTCCGCATTTTTAAACTTTTCAACATCCTCTCTCACCTTTCACTCGCACCTCCACCATCTTTGGTCCAACGAACCTTCTCCACTCGCCCCTCCCCCTCCCCCCACCACTGACTCCCGCCACCCCTCTCTTTCGCTGTATTTCACATTCTTTCGTTATTACAACATTTTAACATCCTCTCTTACCTTCTACTCACACCTCTAACATCTTCGACCCACCGGACCTCCTCCACTCGCCCCTCCATATATATATTTGAAATACATGTTTTACATAAAATTATTTTAAAAACTTCCGAATGCTGACTGGTATGATATTTAAACCATTCAACTGTTATGATTTTGACTGCACGCGGAGCGGTGGGGGGGGGGGCAGGGCAACTTTCGGTTGATTTTCGAATCATTTGCTTCTAGCTTTCGCTGTCCCCCTTACCACACTGCATCGTGTACGGATCAATGCCATTCGGTCGTCATTGGGCATTTGGACTGCACGCGGAGGGCTGATGTGAGGGGGACAGTGCAACCTTCGGTTGATTCTCGAATCGTCTACGTCTAGCTTTCGCTGTCTCTCTCACAACACCGCACCGCACATAAAATATTACTATGAAAAGCAACTGTTTTACACTTATTTAATAATTTTATTTTATATATGCGATTGCGTTTGACGAATAAAGAATAAATATGTAAAA
>NW_017274981.1:0-1781 GCF_001594065.2 Cyphomyrmex costatus | reverse complement strand
TTTTATCAACCTTTTAGTGCTGCATTTTCTTATATTAACAACTGTTTTTATGAGAAAATACGGTACTAAAAAATTATGAAAAAATTTCTAGAACTTTATGAAAATAAAATAAACAATTTTTGTCTCTTGCTGTTTTTCTGTAAAGTTGATAGTACTTGAGTAAGAAATTCTTGAAAATTATTATTTTAGTAATTAATATCTTGTTAACTATTGCGAAAATTACAAATTACTGGTAAAAGACTTTTCGACTCAGTTTAGACGGCTCTATCTTATTAATGAACGTTGTCGGTACAATTAAAATACGCTTAAATAAATATTAAAAACAATTCATATTTATAATATTTTTCTGTATGTACATGGGCATGTACACGCATTAGAGATAACTAAATTGAGTTCTTAAAAAGATTTCGATCATTTCCCGATTTTCGTAGTCAAAATATTAATTTCTGTAGCGCCGAATATTCGTTATCGCGATGGCTAGACGCGCGAAGAGTGGGGATTGGTTGGCAAGCGCTCTGCCGCCCGCGCCGCGCACACCGCCGATAGCCCCCAAACGTCCGCTTCCCGCGGCCCGCGCGCCCGTCGCGGCGTTCTGTAGGCGTACACTCAATGGTGTGGTAGGCCGGACGGACGCGCGTATTTGCCAATCTTTAAAAATTAATATCTCGTTAACTATTGCTGCAATCCCAAAATGGTACAGGACTTTTCGACTCAGTATAGTCTGTTCTACCCACACATGAAATATTTGGCGGTTAATTTCAAACACCCTTCAATTTTGACTGTATTATCGATAATGCTCTCCCTTAAAGATTTACTTATGAATAAAAATATCCTACAATAAGGCGTGAATTCCCAAAAAAAAACGACCGAATAAACCCATTAGTTATAAAACAGAGTAATATGGGAGCGCATAAATATATATCGTGATGGAATTGCGAGAGGAACAGCCCTGATCAGCATTCTACAGTTTAGTGGTGAATAATATACTACTACTCAGGCCCTACCCTATGTCTGTCGCCAGTTGCTGGTCGCATGCTTAAACGATTTCCCTGTTGCGGGGATAACAATAAAAAGAAGAGGGGACATTAACTGCGTCATCATGAATTATTGAGAGAAAATTTAATCAATCAAGAACCATTAATATGATATAAAAATAGTATAAGAGCGCATATGTATATATATATACACGTGACGTGATGGCGACAGTGATTTAGATTACGTAGAAGCTTGCCAAACCGGAATTAACAATTATTTATAACAATGATAATCATGATGATAATAATAATAAAAGAACGAAAAAGGGGGATAAACATTTTACGGGCGATGATTCATGATGAGTTAATCCCACCATGTGGCACTAATTGTTACGCTTTTCGCGAAAACTAACGATCTTTTATATTAATAATAATAAAAAATGAAAATGGGGTATCTCAATGCTGAAATAATCCCACCATGTGACCACTTGTTATCTGTGAGACAGCGGTGCCTTTCGCGCGATTAACGCGGGGCTTAACGGTCTCCTTTAATGAAGAAGCGAAGAGAGAAAAGAGAGGAAAAAAGAAGAAATGGGGCATTCCAATAACGATAAAATAATCCCACCATGTGACCACTTGTTATCTGTGAGACAGCGGTGCTTATCGCGCGATTAACGCGGGGCTTAACAATTTCTTATATTATATAAAATTACAACAGTGAAATCATCCCGCCGCTGTCACCACTTGTTACGTCCGGGTTTTTTCGCGCGTTTGTAAATCACGAATTTCCGAACGCGGCGTGCGGGA
>NW_017274980.1:0-464 GCF_001594065.2 Cyphomyrmex costatus | reverse complement strand
ATACTTGTTTAAGTCTTGTATTTCGTACGATCCTTCGGGAATAACAATTTCCTTGTCATCTTCATCGAAGTAAAACTTATTATTCGATGAATTTATATTAGATATCGTGTGGTAGGTTTCAAAGTCCGTCAGACCGAGCTCGTAATCACCATCGCTCAAATCTACTGCTGGAAAGTAACAGGCCGCGAGGACGTTACTCTTACCGGTCAGCGTAAACGTCAGTGACATGTTTGAACGAATACTGAGTTGAAACAGTGCGATGTCAGTTCTTAAATTGATCATCAACCATCTGTAAAAACTGTAGGCACAGTTGTCCACAGTTACTTTGATCGTATCGTTGATAAGGCGTACGATTATATTCGATTTGCGTCACGTTCAGATATCGCACCAATTCTTTCAGTGTCCGAAGATTGCCGAAACTGTCAAAGTAAATAACACGATCTCCTCGCTTCGCGTACGCCACC
>NW_017274979.1:45588-45858 GCF_001594065.2 Cyphomyrmex costatus | reverse complement strand
CTTGTAGCGTTCACAGTTTTTTTGAACATGGCCGGAGACGCTACCGCGTCTCCTGATATGTAATAAAATATAAGAAACAGAACAAGTCAAAAGACAAAAGAAACGTGGAACTAGAAATGGAAGAAAGTTTTAATCTTCCCAGATCAATATTAAAAAGAAGTGAAAGTACACGTTTCTAATATTATAACCTAACGAAAAACTTCGTTCCTCCGTTTTTCTTTTCTAACGGTGGAGGGGTGTTGTAGCCCGCGAGTGCTACCACAATTAAGT
>NW_017274979.1:12471-45482 GCF_001594065.2 Cyphomyrmex costatus | reverse complement strand
TGCAAATTCCATAACGCGTGCGGACAACGATCACTGATCGAACGCAAGCAATGACCGCACGCACATCGAACAATTAGTAATAAAAAGTAAATCTTGCATTTCGACAGGACAACGAACTGCCGAAATGCAAGAGGACGAAGTCCGCATTGCACACGGCACGAATGCCGCTAGTTCGATGACTCCGCGACGCCTATATATTCGGCGGTCTAAGGACCGGCGAGAGAGTCTTGTCATACATCTAAACGTAACGATACGTTACGCGCGTCGCGAGAACCGAGTCATATTACATCCGCGATAACGAGTGTCGCCGACCGGTCTAAGTCACGAGCGAGGACTTTAACCCAAATATACTATTTAATTAAATCAATTCGACAATTGTAACCAACTATTCGAATTGTAACATAAGCAATTAACCACCAAAGTGTAATCATTCAATCGGGTAATTATAATAATTAAATAAAGGGTTACGATTACTTAAATAAATGTAATCAGTGGTAATAACCACTTGAAATTGTAAGTGTTATAATAAATAAAAGGGGTTATTTTAATAAAAGTGTGGTGCAGTGTGTGTTTGTTCTACGACCTTGACCACTTTCCTCGTTTTCCTCGTGGGTTCCAACCCTTTGAGCGGATCGAATCCCAAATTAATATCTTGTTGCACCGAGAGGTACAACATTATCATTCAAATATGTTATTGTTTTAAGTTCTACTGACTGCTGACCGATATGACGCATATTTAAAACTATCGCAGAACTATCAAGAGTTAAATAGTATTAATATATTACCACGAAAAGTAACTGATTAATAATTATAGTTGCTAGTACAAAATGAACATACGTAAAGTGTATGTAACTTTCGGCCGATTTTCGAATCGCCTCCGCTTTCCCCTGCACCCCTCATCTCATTAAATACGTATATATTTTAAATAAAATTATTTTAAATACTCCCGACTGCTAACGGTATTATTATATATTGTCCGATATTCTAATTTTTAATTGTGTCTAAAGCGGCTAAGTATTTTATTGTATTCTTTTTCTTTAGAAATTCACATTATAATTTTTATGTACTTACGAATTGACTCTCATTGTCCTTCACCTTGTTTTAATTATTAAATTGTAATATATTACCACGAAAAGTAACTGATTATTAATTATTAAAGTTGCCAATACAAAGTGGACATACGTAAATTGTATTCGACTGTCATGGGACATTTCGACTACCCGCAGAGCGGTGAGGGGGACAATGCAACATTTGGTTGATTTTCGAATCGCCTCCGTCTATATTTCGCTGTCCCTCTCACATCAACGCACCGCGCATAATATATTACCAGGAAAAATTACCGTTTTTCATTTATTTAATAATTTTGACTTTTTTGTTTTATAATATGCAATCGCGTTAACGAAAAAAAATTAATATGTTGTTATAAATCTGACGTGTCAATATTAGACGGTTAGTGAAAGCAGCCTTGGGGATTGTTATCAAAACAACACATCAAATGGAAGGGCGAATGCGAGTCGCACGTCCCCCCCGCGCCAGGCTCACCGATAAACCGTGCAGTCATCATTTAAATACATATTAAATAAAATTATTATTTTAAATACTACCGACTGCTGACCGATATGACGTACATATATTTAAAACTATCGCAGTACTATCACGAGTTAAATTGTTAATATATTACCACGAAAAGTAACTGATTATTAATTAAAGTGGCTAGTACAAAGTGAATATACAAAAAGTGTACGTAACTTTCGGCCGATTTTCGAATCGCCTCCGCTTTCCGCTGTACCCCTCACCACATATTTAATACATATTAAATACATATATACATATTTGTAATATATATTTTAAATAATAAAATTATTTTAAATACTCCCGACTGTTGACTGGTATAAAAAACATTAAATAAGCTTTGAAAACTTATTTAAAATAAAAATTATCATTTTTATTAAAACATCTGTTTTAAATAACTTAATTTTTTAAAAATGAAAGTGGTAAAGAACGTTTAATCCTTTACAGAATTAAATTTAAAGAGTTAATTACATAACTGGTACTCAGTCCTTCATTTTTTAAATAGTTTTTTATAGGCTATAGTAATTTGACTTTAAATTATTTAAAACAGTGAAATCTAACCAATTAGTATTTTATCGCTTTGAAATGTGATTTGAACAGCACGAATCGTTTAATTAATATGATAATGTAATAATATAATGCACCGAAGATATACCTACGATATCACAATAAATAAAAATATATTGTCCGAAGTCGACACGTTAATTAATACGCCTCCGCCTCGCTTTCGCTATCCCCCTCACCTCACCGCTCCGCGCGTAGAACAATGACATTCGATCATCGTGGAGCATTTGGACTGCACGTGGTGAGATGAGGAGGGGAGGGTTGGGCAAATGCAACTTTCAGCTGATTTTCGAATCGCCTTCGTCTAGCTTTCGCTGTTCCCCTCACCTCACCGCACCGTGCGCAGAACAATAACATTCGACTGTCATGGGACATTTCGACTGCACGCGGAGCGGTGAGAAGGAAAATGCAACTTTTGGCTGATAACATATTGCGGAAATTTTTTAGAAAACTGTAATATGCAAATTGTAATCTGTTTTACTTATATGTATGTATGTTCATTTTGAATTTGCACCTTGAATGATCTATTAGTTACTTTTCGTGGTACATATTCAACATAGAAAATATACTTTATGTATGTTGCAGTTATTTTCTAGAACACTGTAATATTTTTATTGTAATCTGTTTTACTTATATGTAGGTATGTTCATTTTGAATTTGCATCTTGAATAATCTATCATTTACTTTTCGTGGTACATTTTAATATAAAGTGTTCTAGGTAGCACAATGTGTATTCTATATTAGAAGTTCTCTGATAAGGATCCAAACCGAGGATCGAAACGTAAGAAAAATTTTATATTTTCAATAAATCGTATCAACACACATTAACATCCTGTGTACAAGACTCGATTAGGCATTTTTCTATTTCTTTTAAATGATTATCTAATAATAATATATTAACCACGAAAAGTAACTGATATATTATTAATCCTAACATATCATTAAAATGAAAAGGTCAAGCCATGTTCAAAAATAGATCCTCGCAAATTAAAAAACCCAACAAATTTAAACCTTTGAAAACTAACCGCAAAAATTTGATCCTTCCTAAATTAAAACGATTACCTAACCACAAAATAGAAAACCCAATAAATTTCAACCTTTGAAAATTATCCCCAAAAATTTGAACTTTTCTAAATTAAAATGATTATCTAATAATGTAACATAATAATTTAAACTTTAATACTTTAAATGATATTATCTAATATAATATATGACCACGAAAAGTAACTGATATATTACTAAATGTGCCAGTTCAAAGTGCACATACATTATGTTATTTTCTATGTTATGTACCACGAAAAGTAAATGAAAACTACAAAAATTGAACCTATCAAAATTAAAACGATTACCTAATCACAAAATAAAAAACCCAATGAATATCATCCTTTGAAAATTGACCCCAAAAATTTGTACCATTCTAAATTAAAATGATTATCTAATAATGTAACCTAATAATTTAAACCTTTAATACTTTAAATGATATTATCTAATATAATATATTACCACGAAAAGTAACTGATATATTACTAAATCTGCCAGTTCAAAGTGAACGTACATATAACGAATATTTTCTATGTTGAATATGTACCACGAAAAGGAACTGATAGATTATTCAAGGTGAAAATTCAAATTGAACATACATACATATAAGTAAAACAGATTAGAATTTGTATATTACAGTTTTCTAGAAAATAACTGCAATATGTTATTCTTAGTGCACAAAATATAAAAGTTGGTTATTGAGATTTAATTTGAAATTTATACTAGACCGTACAATAAAAAATAATTGCTTGTAATTTCAGAGTATCAATTTGTTAATGACTCAAAAAAGAACATGGCGGCCTGCTCTCAAAAAACTTCCGATGGATGAAACAAATAGTTGAAGTAAAAGTTATGAAAATAGTTTAGATTAAAAGCAGCCTATCAAGTATAACTATCATAGTTATCATGTATGTTGTTTGTCAGTTGGTTCACAAAGTGCTACAAAATGTAACAGTGTTTCGATAATGATTAATTTAAATATTCGCTTTAACCATTGATTGGCAGAGAGAGAATTAAAAATTAAAGAAGAAAAATTCTACATTTCTACATAATTCTGTGTATTCACTTCGTTATAGAGCTTTTAAAGATACGGTTCTAATGCAATACTTTTTGTATTTCATGTGTTATTATACCTACTCTGTAATAGTTTTGACATTACTTTTGACATCGAGAAACTCATCAAATTTTGAGAGCAGGCCGCCATGTTCTTTTTTGAGTCATTAACAAATTGATACTCTGAAATTACAAGCAATTATTTTTTATTGTACGGTCTAGTATAAATTTCAAATTAAATCTCAATAACCAACTTTTATATTTTGTGCACTAAGAATAACATATTGCAGTTATTTTCTAGAAAACTGTAATATACAAATTCTAATCTGTTTTACTTATATGTATGTATGTTCAATTTGAATTTTCACCTTGAATAATCTATCAGTTCCTTTTCGTGGTACATATTCAACATAGAAAATATTCGTTATATGTACGTTCACTTTGAACTGGCAGATTTAGTAATATATCAGTTACTTTTCGTGGTAATATATTATATTAGATAATATCATTTAAAGTATTAAAGGTTTAAATTATTAGGTTACATTATTAGATAATCATTTTAATTTAGAATGGTACAAATTTTTGGGGTCAATTTTCAAAGGATGATATTCATTGGGTTTTTTATTTTGTGATTAGGTAATCGTTTTAATTTTGATAGGTTCAATTTTTGTAGTTTTCATTTACTTTTCGTGGTACATAACATAGAAAATAACATAATGTATGTTCACTTTGAACTGGCACATTTAGTAATATATCAGTTACTTTTCGTGGTCATATATTATATTAGATAATATCATTTAAAGTATTAAAGGTTTAAATTATTATGTTACATTATTAGATAATCATTTTAATTTAGAAAAGTTCAAATTTTTGAGGATAATTTTTAAAGGCTGAAATTTATTGGGTTTTCTATTTTGTGGTTAAGTAACCGTTTTAATTTAGGAAGGATCAAATTTTTGCGGTTAGTTTTCAAAGGTATAAATTTGTTGGGTTTTTTAATTTGCGAGGATCTATTTTTGAACATGGCTTGACCTTTTCATTTTAATGATAGGATAAGGATATCACGCAGGTTTTTAAAGATGGTTCTACTAAACAGCAAATGTGATTAGTCAGTTTTACAGTTGATTAAGTAATTGGCGTTGGTGAAACTGGCCCAAATGGTTTTTTGACCAGCAGCACCCACTCTTTGTGCTCCTTTTACCTTTTTTTTTTTTAAAAAATTTACCTTTTAAAAAAAAAGGTAAGTTTATAAAGATAGTACCAAATTGGTTTTACTTTTTAATTTAGTAGAATTTAAATAATAGTATCGTTTTTTAAATGGGTTTTTAAAGATAGAATTTAACTTGGTATAACCAACTCGAAACCGGAAGTTCAAACAAATATTAGAATAAAGGTAGTACCACATGTTTAACATACACTCCAAAATCTTGAATCAAATATAGTGTTCTAGGTGAGAGATCAAACTATATAACGGTTTTTTATATTTTAAAAAACCCAAAAGATTAATATTAATTTTAAAATTCTTATACCAAACTATTTTAACGTATACATATTTCCAGGAAAAGAAATTGTAAGATTGAATTTAATTTTTTTGTAATGTGCGCACGACATGTGGTTGAATCATAGAAAGTAATAAGAGCAGGTATGGAATTTGCGTAAGAGCCGTTCTTATTGTTAGAAATTTACAGATTATCGTGCGTTAGGCAGATAAATGAATTGTAATTTCTTTTTAATCTCAGCTTATTTAAAAAAAAAATATTTTAATAAGTGAATATGGTTCAGTCAATGAACACCTAGGAAATAAAAATATCTTCGTTTATTCTCTCTTATGTTCAACATTTACAGATTTGTAAAAACACTTATTCTTTAACTCATTAGTAAGAAAGAAATACCTGTTTTTTAAAACCTTTTTTTGTAAAATACGGTTTCTATTTTTTATAAAATATTACTCTGTTGTATATATTTATTATTAAAGATTAATAATTCAGGTACATGGATATATAAACGTCAAAATAATTTTTCTCTTCAGAGAAAATTTATACACATTTACATAATTACAATTTTGGCAAAGAAAGCATAAATCTGCTGGTCGTGTAAGCGATGAAAGAAAATTCTATCTGCAATGCGGTCGACAACGGGCACCTGCGAAATTATGCCTGTCGGTTTTTTTGAGGTAGCTTACTTGAAAAGTCACGCGATACAACGTTGTGGTCTTGGTGCTTTGAATGCTCTTGCGATGTAATTCAATGGTCGGTACAATGACCGCTATTTTCAAAATTATTTTCGTATATTTATTCATTATTTGTATTAGATTAAAACATATTAAATGGATAAAGAATATTTTTAAAACTATTTCAATACACATTTTAAGTTACGCTCATGCATTATTATAATATAATATAATACATTAAGATATTTATTTATGTACAAAATTTTTATAGTTAATTATATATAAATTCTTTTTATTGAAATAAACTTTTTTGATATCAGTATCGATGCAAATAAAAAATTATTAAATTGAATAAAATCATAATGTTTTAAATATAAAGAGGACAAAGGGCCAAGTAATTACTTGGACCTTTGCCCTCTTTATATTTACATTGTTTTATACATATAGAGCCTTATTAATTATTATTTGATAATGAATTGTTTATTTTTTTAGATAAATAAATTAAGAAAAATATTTTTTTCTTATTTAATTAAAAAAAATCTTTATTTTTGTCACTTATGATTTTTTTATTCTAACGTAAGTTATAAAGTTAATATAACCGTATAGTTTATTTCAACAGATTAATAGATTATTTCTTCAATATAGTATATAATTATATTAAAATATAGTATATAATATATACACAATTATATACAATATATATAATTATATACAATTATATATAATTATATACAATATAGTATATAATTATACTAAAGCTTTGCGATAATTGTTTTTGGTCAAAATCGAATTGGTAACTGAAGTATATCTGATATGGTGAAGACAAGGACATCGTCGGTAAAGCTTGGTTTCGGTAGTTGATAGCCGCAGTGCTGGCGCAGCGCCCTGACCTCAAAACATCGACATGGATCGATAGAAAACTTCTTTCCTTCGCGCACGCTTTGAGCCACGTTCTCCGTGCAGACTTAGTGGACTTTATGGTAGGAAGATGAGAAGGAGATGCAAGAAGATGAATATTGCTCGGTAAAATTTGAGACCACGGATACCAGATCTCCATATTTCGACTGGAGTCTCTAGTTTTTAAGACCAATCTCTAGTTCTTCAGTCGACGGAAAAAATCTCCAATTTTTCACTCTCTCTCTCTTTTTCTCGCTTGAGGTATTTATTAATTCTACTATCTAGTGATTGTAATTATATTGACATTGGGAGCTTCCCAGCAAAGGACACAAGCGACACAGTCAGCGAATCATTACATCCTTGTTGTTCGCCAACGTTAAACAAGGATGAAATGATCACTACGTGTTACACAATGTCGCTTGTTGGAAAGCTTTTACTGTACGTGTTGGTCAATTTCTTCGGCGCCCTCTTTTTGGAAACAATCGACTGGCCTCTAGTCTAAATATGAAATTTCCAGTGTACGGATCTTAATTCGAGCTCCAGTTGTACAGTGTTCGGTATCTAGCAACCTTGCTTGAAACGTGTTTGTTTAACCGACGAAAATTCGTGCAATGAAGAAAGTATGGAAACTATAGGAAACTATCTAGAAAAGTTCACATTATTTGAGTAACATTATTAAATAATTAATAACAGTATATATACAAGAGGCTCCTATGAATAAATCAAACATTAAAATAAATTGCCGTTGAGAGCCAACACTGGATAAAAATGTGTAATAAACTTTATTTAATTACATAAAATTGCAAAACGTTTCGACCTTAGTCCAGGTCCTCTTCAATGCAAGAAAAAATTCTTTAATGAAGTAAATGATGTCATAAATAATTACAATACAAAAACGAACTAATAGCTATAGGTGTTGTCCACTTGTAAACAAATATCACAATCATTGAAGTGAAAAATTCACTGAAATAAATAGTGTGATCGTGTGAGATTTTAGAATTAAAGATCAATATAAATGAAGAAATAGTATGATACAAAACTTAAATGATTGTCGAAAATTTGAAACGTAATATCATCATAAATATTCCATTAATTTCACAGTTTACTAATGAATAAAATACATAAAAAAAAGTTAATAATTGATAACTGGTTAAGGCGATGCTGGACCCGCCTGTATTATCGATAAGACAAGCGTTTTTGACGTTTTCGTTCCTGTCTAACGTCTTCGCAGTAGTTTCACAGAATAAAACTTCTTTCTCCACGATTAAAATATTCGAGCTAATGTACCTGGCCCTGGTGTATATTGTGTCCAAAGCTGGAAAAAGTATGAAATTACAGATTTCTTTATCCATTTTTATCTTCAGCGTTGGTCGCCATATTGAGGTTAAGTGGATTCCCAACTTTACTTCTGACCAATACTAACTCGAACATGTACTTGAATACCTCATTATGTATGCCAAGGTTAATTTTTTATAAAAACCTACGTGATGTTATCCTTATCATATTTGCTGTTTAGTAGAATTTAAAAACCTACGTGGTTTGTTCTATTTGAACAAAACTCATTACTCAGGGGTTTTTGGGGTCGCTGATTACGAATCTGATGTTAGTTTTTGTCGTCAGGATGGATAAGAGAATATGCTCCGTTCGGTTTAATGAAAAAGAACGTATATATTTAGTAAGAAACGTACAGACAGAAAACAAGCATGTGCTCGTGAAGAAGAAGAAGGAAGTCTTCTCTAAGTACAAAAATATTAGATGAGCGTATCAACACTAATCTCAGCGCCACCTGAAGGTGGATGCACATGAGAACTCTGTTCTTGATACTCCCACTGAGGCCTCGTGTGCATTGTAAGCTGCTTCAGTTTGTTAAATCGGGGTCTTGGTAACCCTTTAGTTAGCAAATCTGCTAGTTGATTTTCTGTAGGACAGTATTCGACAAATATTTCTCCCGACTCAATCACTTTTCGTATATATTTGTATTTTATATCCACATGCTTTGTTCTCTGATGAAAAGCATGATTAGCGATTAATTGAATTGCGGCTTGGCTATCCAAATTCAGTTGGATTGGATCAATTGTCTCTTCTTGAACATCATTAAGTGTTGCTAACATTTGCCTCATCCACTCGATCTCTTGTGCGGCCTGTGATGCAGCCACCAGCTCTGCCTCCGCCGTTGACAGAGTCACAATCTTTTGTCTACGAGATGCCCAAGCTACTGGAGTACCATTCATGACTGCTATATATCCAGAGGTAGATCGACGTTCGTCTTCGTCTCCTGCAAAGTCTGAGTCTGAGTAACAGATGCAATTTTGTTTTGATGCCGCATCGTTGAGTGAGATTGTCAGTGCTTGTCTCTTTCAGGTATCTTAATATTCGTTTTGCGGCGTTCCAGTGTTCCATTCCGGGATTCGGCAGATATCTGCTTAGCATGTTAACGCTAAACGCAATATCGAGTCTAGTGACGTTTGCTAGAAATTGTAGTGATCCAATTAGTTCTCTGTATGGAATCCTTGACATTGACATCCTTTCCACATCACTTGATGGACTCATCTGTCTTGATAACTTTACGTTGGGATCTACTGGAATGGAAATACCTTTTGCTTGCTCCATCTTGAATTTTTCAACTAATCGTTTAACGTACGTGGCTTGATGGAGTTTTATTATTCTTTCGTCTTTGTTCAATTTCGACGCCTACGAAATAACTGGGCTTGCATACCTTAATCTCGAATTCTTTTCTCAGCTATTTCTCAAAATTCTGTAGAATCTCCGACGACTTACAAAGAAGAAGACCGTCGTCCACGTACAAGGCCAAGTATAGTTTTTCCGCTCCGACCTTACCGGTGTATATGCAATCATCACCTTCGGATCTCTGCATGTTGAAACTTTCCAGAACTTTGTTGAACTTCTCATTCCAGCAGTGTGGGGACTGCTTTAAACCATATAATGATTTGCTAAGCTTAATGATACGCTCTTCTTGCGGCCAAGGTCCTTCCGGTAGTTGGATCCAAATATCTTCTTTTAATGTTCCATAAAGGAAGGCGGTTTTAACATCAAACTGCAGCATGTTTAGCTTATCTGCAGCTGCCATTACCAATAGCATGCGAATGCTTTCATAACGCACTACTGGCGCATATGTGTCCGTGTAATCAACGCCATGCCGTTGTGAAAAACCTCGGGCCACTAGCCGAGCTTTATATCGATTTGGTTCACCTGGAGTCACCTTTTTCCGGAATACCCACTTACAAGTTATGACCCTCCTATCTTCGGGTTTCGGTGAGTTGAACCATGTTTTGTTCGTCTTGTGTGCAAGCAGCTCCTCTTCCATTGCTTCTCTCCACTGCTTGGCCTCAGAACTATGCAACGCCTCTTCGAATGTCGTTGGCTCGGCTTCGGCTATGTTTACTTGTGGATAGCCAAGTCTTTCAGGTTTTCTGATTTTCTCACGATCACGTAGTTCCTTTTTTTCTTCGTCGATCTCTGATTTCTCTTTGGATGCCTCTTCTTCGTTACTATCAGCGCTGATTTTGTCAGTGGTCTCTTCTTCCGATAAAGTTTCCGTGTGATCATCTTCAATACGAACAAACGAGCGTTTCTTCTTCAACTCCCACTGTTCTTGGAGAAAAGTGAGGGATATATGCTGCCTTTTCATCAAAGCTTACGCTAGCTGCGATAATGATCTTACGTGTTTTTGGATCGAACAATCTGCTGTTATTGGAGCTTCCTTGATAGCCTACGAAGATTATGCTCCTTGGGATCAAGTTTTCGTCTTTGATGATTAGGTACGTGCGCATAAGCAATGCAACCAAATACTCTGATTTCCGATAGATCAGGCTTCTTACCAGTCCATCTTTTGAGTGGTGACTTATTGCTCTTGCTCGTTACTGACCTATTCAGGATATAGGCTGCCATCTTGGCAGCTTCAAACCACAAATATTTAGGAAGATTCCGACCATGAATCATGGATCTGATCATCTCGTTGATTGTTTGAATATCTCTTTCCGACTCGCCATTCTGTTCCGGATTATAAGGAGCAGACGTCTGATGTTCTATACCACGTGCTAAAACAAACCTTTAAACGGCTTATTAATATATTCTCGTCCGTTATTTGTTTTTAATACCTTAATCTCTCGCTTGAACCGATTACGTACCATATTAGCATACTGAACAAATTTTTCCAGTACATCGGCCTTACTACGAAGTGGATAGATACATCTATACTCACTAGCATCATCCTTGAATACGACATAGTATCTGGCACCATCATATGAGTCTGTCTGAAAAAGTCCACATACATCCGAGTGAGCCATTTCTTCCGGTTCGTACTGTTTCTCCTCTCGAGCCTTGAAGGATTTACGCTTTAACTTTCCAAAAATGCAGGCTTCACATTTGAACTTCTGTAAGTCTTCCTTATTAAGATCAACTGTAGTAAGATTATCTTCCGCCAGCCTTTGCATTGTGGTGAGTCCAATGTGTCCTAGACGTTCATGCCATAGCTGTAGTTTGTCTGTTTTATGTTCTGCTGCATTTGTTTCCGCAGTAACAGGTCTTCTGAATTCCATGACATATAGACTCTTTTTTCTCGTAGCAATTGCAAAAACCTTACCTTTTTTGGTTACTTTCATGTCTGACTTTTCAGATTCTATCTTGTAACCATGATCCGTGCATTGAGAAAATGAAAATAGATTTGTGCGAAGGTCGGATACGTACAAAACATTCGTTAGGCGACAAGATTTCCATTTACCATCAGCAAGAGCTTCAATTCTCACATCACTTTTTCCAATTACTGGCACACTACTTTTGTCACCTAATTTAATGTAGGACATTTCAGCTTTCTTCATGTTCTCAAACAATGATCTGTCATGTGCCATGTGATATGATGCTCCGCTGTCAGCCAGCCAGACTTGCTCGCTTCCTACTTCGGTTGCGTGAGCTCGTGCGAGCAGTACTGCATCCTCTGTCTCATCGTCTTCCTTGTCTGTACGTTTAGCCTTCGCGTTTTTGCTATATGTACCTGTTTTCTTCGTTTCACCTTTCTTTTCATTTCTGAACTTGCATTCAAACTTTTTGTGTCCTACTTTCTTGCAGTAAAAACATTGACCTTCAAACTTCTATTTATATTCCTTTTCTGTAGGCTTTTTCTGTACTTTACCTTTATGTTTCGACGACGCTGTCATTGCTGCGACCTCCTCATCTTGATTGGATATAAGTTCCTCTGCCGCCATCAATTCCGTTTCTAGGTTAAGCAACGTCTTGTCTGCCATAGGTTTACTATTCCAGCCGAACAGAAAACCACTGTATTTAACAGATGGCAAGCCTTCAGTGATTATGGTTTGCAGCATTTCATCTGAAACACCTCTATCGCCTGCACATTCAAGTTGCGCTGCTAAATTACGAGCCTGATGTTGGATTCACACTGCATCCGATTTTCGTCTTACGACGACTCTGCAACCAATCAGGAAACAAAATTTTTCTTCGTATCGATGATACAATTTTTCTGATTGGTTGCAGAGTCGTCATACGACGACAATCGGATGCAGTGTGAATCCAGCATGTGCTACGTAGTGATGCACGCAATATTCGAGACATCAAGATTCTTGTCTTGTCTTGTCTCGAAATCAAGACGATATCAAGACAATATTGATTTAATAAATTTCGATACGAGACAATATTACTTTTACAAGATCAATATTCTCGGCTCAAGAATATCGAAAATATCGAATATCAAATAAATAAATATATTAGAAATATATCAATTAATAGATAACATCTAATAGAAAATATAGAAATAATTTTAATTAGGTTTAGTGGCTTATTCATACTTATATAAATGAATATATAAATGTTTTCACTGATATATGTAGTATTACTATTTTATATTATAATCTATATTGTCTATATTATAATCTATATTAATCTATATTGTGTTATTGCAACGAAATAAAATCAATACAATTTTATTATAATATTATAAACTTCTCTTTTTCGCGTCGCGTCGTGACACGGTGGACGACGCGACGCGTGACGTCGTGACGTGCTCAGTGGAAACGTACCCTTATGCGTGCGCCCAATCGTCTATTACTACGTTTACACGAAACGCTTTACGCCAAAGATTTAACATCGATGTTATGAAACTGGCCAATCATAGCTATTCCTCTGAAGAATGGAATGACTGTGATTGGCCACTTTCATAACATCGATGTTATAACTTCGGCGTAAATCGAACTGTGTAAATGTAGTATATGCTGCCTCCTTTTTCCATGCAATTAATTGCGTTCAGCAGAAAGTTTATTTTGCAACTGTTGGAAGTTTTGTTCGCACTGATTCGATTATACTTTTAGATTCAGAGATATGATCTTATCTTAGTAAATAATCATAAATATCGTTTGTCTCGTCTTTAGTACATTACTTTTTTAAATTAAAAAATTTGTAAAAAATATCAATATTTTCGAGAATATTGAAATCAAGACGAGATTTATTTTTGATCTTGATAACGAGATCAAGACAAGAATTAATTTTTCAATATTTTTGCGAGACAAGACAATATTTTGAAAAATATCGTCTTGTCTCGTCTTCGTGCATCACTAGTGCTACGTAGTCGCTTACCTTTTCGTCAGAACCAAGTTTAAGGTTATGAAGTTTTCTTTGCAACATTGTTACCTGAGCCGCCGACTTTCTTTCGAAGAGATTGCAGATTTTTTCCCACATTTCCGCGGCAGTTTTACAGTGGAGAATGTGCTTCGTGAAACGCTTATCGATCGTTGATGCAATGTAGTAACGTGCATCGCTGTCCTGCTTAAGCCACTGCCTATGTGCTTCAATTTGCGTTTGCTCCGGTTTCACGATTATTCCGTCGACAACATCCTTGATGTCTCTTTTCTCGAACAGCAATGACATGCTGAACTTCCAGAACTCGAAGTTGTCATCGTAAAGTTTTTCGATCGCAACGATGTCTCTGTCTGTCATCTTTGTTCCTTCACGCCCGTTATGCGTGCTCGCCGATCTATTTCGTATACCGTAACCTTGTTCACTTATCACTTTATTCAGTACCTTTTACGCGCAGTGGAAGCGTCCTGGGCCCATAACCTGTCGTCAGGATGGATAAGAGAATATGCTCCGTTCGGTTTAATGAAAAAGAACGTATATATTTAGTAAGAAACGTACAGACAGAAAACAAGCATGTGCTCGTGAAGAAGAAGAAGGAAATCTTCTCTAAATACAAAAATATTAGATGAGCGTATCAACGCTAATCTCAGCGCCACCTGAAGGTGGATGCACATGAGAACTCTGTTCTTGATAGTTTTGTTAAATTCAAAATGGCAGATCCAATATGGCGGACCCAAAATATTAAATATTCATCGATTTTTGTGGTTTTCAGTATTTTTATGGTTTTTCAGTCCCTGATTCCAAATTCATGATCATGAATTCGGAATCAGCGACTGAAAAACCATAAAGATACTGAAAACCATAAAAATCGATGAATATTTAATATTTTGGGTCCGCCATATTGGATCCGCCAATTTGAATTTAACAAAACTAACATTAGATTCGTAATCAGCGACCCCAACAACCCATGAGTAATGAGTTTTGTTCAAATAGAATTACTTTCATGTTAGATGATGGGCAATTTTGAAAACCGCACAAATATGTCGTCGTATCGACCGCCATTTTGTTAATAAGACAATAAAAAAAAAATCAAGTATGATGGATTCCTTTAGTGGACACATCGGGTGCACGTTTATAACTTATTTTAAGTCGATACAAATGCGTTTTGACAAAAAATTTTATGAGAAACGAAAAAGAATGAGTCTGAAAATCATGATTTTTTACATATTTTTGCAAAAAAATATTGGAAATTGCAATTTTTTGAAAATTTTCTCATCGCCATTCGAAAGAGCGACCTTGAAACTATAAAATTCATGTATTCTCGATTTTTTTCCTTATATGTTTCATACGAGAAATAAACGCTGAAGTAAAATTCCAGTGCATTCAGCGGTTAATGGGTTAATGAAGGTTGCCAGTTCATCAAAGTAAACATATATCAACAGTTCCCAATTTTACGTCTGACTTGAATACCTCATTATGTACATATGCCACGGTTTTTTACCATTTCATTATCTTCCAATAATAAAATGTATTACGTTAAAGTAGGCAATATGGTAAGACAATTTAATAAGAATACTTTAAAATTAATGCTAATCTTTTGTGATTCATTTTTGAAATATAAAAAACTGGTATTTTGATCTCTCACCTAGAATACTATATTTAATTCAAGATTTTGGAGTACTTAATTCTTTTGAAATTAAACTGATCCTTTGTGATTCAGTTTTGAAATATAAAAAACTGTTACTTTTATCTCTCACCTAGAACACTATATTTGATTCAAGATTTTGAAGCACATGTGTGAGTTACAGTTTTCAATCACGTGTATCTTCATAAGTATACACGTATTTTAAAATATTATTCTAATTCATAATTAATATTGTGAGGAACGATTGTTCTGTTAATCAATTTCTTAATAACATATTATACCAAAACACTTATTACGTTTATTAGCGTATTTGATTATCCAATCACGATATTAATTATCAATGAGAATAATAATTTGTAAACGTATACTTATGAAGATATACATGATTGAAAACTAGTTAACTTACACTCTAAAATCTTGAATCAAATATAGTGTTCTAGATGAGAGATCAAACTATAATAGTTTTTTATATTATTATTGAAAGATAATGAAATGGAAATGAATATATATATAAAAAAAACTATTATACATATTACCATGAAAAATGACTCATATATTATATTATTGAAGGTGCGAGTTCAAAGTAAACATACATAAAGTGTATATTCTTTTGTTGCATATACACTGTAACCGTACTTTTGAGTGTCGGCACAACTTCGTCGCGTCCTCCAAAAGAAATCTAATTATGCGAAAGCTCTTAGTTAGAATACAAAATGCTTAAAGGAGCAATAGTGCGGTTCTTCATTAATTCTTTCGTGATTCGAGAATTTACAGTAGTTGACAAGTTACTTTACTCAGCAAAGATCTTAATCGCTATCAAAAATTCGTTGGGCGCCAGGCACGAGAGAGCGTGCCACTCTTCGCACAAATCGTTAGATAAATTGCTCGGACAAGAAATTAAAGATTACGCGGATTCTCGCGACGGAACTAAACAACTAGCTCAGCCAACGGAATTGGCAGAGGGGAGTGGTTCGCGGTTAGCGGGGAAATTGTCGGAGAACGATGGAGAGGCTGAAATAAATGCACCAGAATTAATAATAACAATAAAGAGAAATCGATATATTTGATAGAGACTGTACAAAAGTGTTCGAAAGAAAGTACGTTATAGCGTTGACCTTCCGCGCTCTGGTATGCGGCGCAATAACAATAAATCGACTATTAACTGGCCGTCGACGACAGGAGGGAAATTCGGCAATACGTCGCCGAACAGAAATATGCGACCAAATCTAAATCTTATTATGTTAACAATAATTACTTCGTGAATAATTAGAACATACGAGTTTACATTAGACGGCAACGGTTCTCTAATGCGCAATAACGCCAGTCTCGACTTTAAAGAATTCTCAACAACTAACAATTACACAAGTGACTTGGCGGCAACGAGGGCGAGCAACTACTCTATTATACATTCTCAAATTCGAGCATCTGAGCGGAAGGCACGTATTCACGGCAACACTGACTCGAAACGCCTATAGGCGACCGATCCGGTATCGGCAACGAAAAATCGGAGTAAAGCCTAACGTGTGCTCCGCTCAAGACGCATGTCACCTACCGCGATCGGTGGTTTTACACAAATTATAAAATAACGCTCGCCTCACCACGTAACGATCTCTCGTTGATCCTTCAGAGGAAAACCTCCGCCTCTAAATTTCTCGGCAACGGTGGACAGCATTCTCAGTTCCTAAAAGCTCCGGAGATCCCGTGTCCTCTTTACATGAACTCGATCACCGCGCAAGTGATAATCGGGAGCATTCGCGGATCCACGCAGGCCGCTATGTCCCTCTCCTATCGGGCCGCTCTTTATTCTAATTGGCTTGTTGCTGTCGCGCAACCCTGCGACTAATCACAGCGAGTCCTGCGGATCGCGTATCCTTTGAATCTCTGGCGCGCTTTTCCAAATTAGCTGGCCGAGGCTTTCCGTCTTGATCAGTGGTCTTCTATCGTTCTTCTCAGAAGTGGAGGCGGCTGCCACTGTACGGGCCGTGCTGAGACGGTCCCTTAGTACGTCTCTCTCCGAGGCGTCTGCAATAAAGGTGCGACAATCACCAAATAATATCAAAATTAGCAGAGGTTACAAAATAATACGACTTGCGTGTACTGCGCTCCTTGAGAACACAATCGGGATCTTCTTTGGTGGTTTCTTGCTTCCTCCACGACGTCTTCTTTCTTCCTTCCGTGAGTGAGGCGGCAACATTACACGAATCTAAGATAACCACCGCTCACGCTCTCATGTGACTAATAATCGTTCTTTAAAAATCTGAAATTACTAAATATTTTATATAAAAGAATATACAAAACGAAACAAAAAAAAGATATAAATTTGGCACGCTCGCTTGTGCCCTCGCCCTCCGAGTTTAGTGGACACAGGATCTCCGTGCTAATGCACTCGCGAGTGACGGACACAAAGTGTCACGTCACAACTCCCCCCTCCTTAAAACAGACCGAGGTGGTTACGACGAGCGTCATCTGCCACTATTATGCTTACTTGGTGTTCACTACCCTCATCCCCGCAATACCACCAATTTTAATCAAATTACTGAACAGAAAACGAAACAGAAAAGAACAGTATGAATGCGTTAACGCCCACTAAACTTGCCTTATCTCTCACCGCGATAGCCGGACCCTGGCCCCGGCTTCAGAGTAGCGCCCACCAAAGTCGCTGTCCTCCTCACCGCGATAGTCGCCCCGGCCCCGGCAGGAGTGTACCCTCCACTGAAGACGCTCCCTTCTCCACCGCAAAAGCCGGATCCTGGCCCCAGCAGAAAAGTAGCGCCAAAAACGACACAAAAACGATACTCTCAAATTTACCAAAAACGCCAAAATGGTCAGCAACGTCCCTTGGACGCTCTAACCTCTCCCCGCCCCGATAGCCGCGTCCGGGTACCGACAGTCGGGGAACGACACGAAAATCTCCGCCGCCACAGGAAGAGACGGGGGTTGGAGGGGTCAGCCCCCAGATTGGTAGGGTACGCAAAAGAGAAAAGGGGTTAAAAGAGAAAGGGAATGTCCTGTCGTGGAACCGATGCCACCAGGAGGACCTTCGGACAACGAAAAGCAAGGGAAGGTCTTCTATGATCGCGATCTAACACGCGTCCATCTTCCCTGCCGCCGTCTCGGTGTCACCCTCAATATCTTGAGCTAATACGATACCCGACTCAACAGAACTAGCTTCTATCGGTGTTACAAACGAAACGTCAAAATCCGGACACGACAAGATAGAAGCGGCTGCCAAACGAGCGTGAATTTTCTTAAACGCTTTTTCTTATTCGACCCCACTTTTAACGCTGATTTTTTTTCTTTTTCTTTTTTCCAATAATCTCGTTATCGATTCTCCAGTGGTGGTGAACTGTGGAATGAATCGACGATACCACGAAATTCTCAAGAACCGGCGCAATTGCTTAATATTACGCGGCAAGGGATACTCCAAGATTGGTCGCGCTTTCTCGGAATCGACGGTTAAGCCGTTCCTTTGCACAACGAATCCCAGACATCTCACTTGAGAACGATAGAACTCGCATTTATCGGGATTAATTTTAAGACCCGCTTCGAAAATCTTATCTAAAACTCGCTCGAGCCACTCTAAGTGTCCTTCAAAGGTCAGTGTAGCAATTACGATCTCGTTTAGGTATGCAAACGCGCAAGGCTCCATCTCCGGGCCAATCAGCCCATTCAACAAACGATGAAAAGTAACCGGGGCTCCCGTGAGCCCATATGGCATCCGTGTAAAATAATGTAAGTCTTTACCGGGAACACTGAACGCTGTGATCTCGCGATTTTCCCTCGCCAGTGGTATTTGAAAGTACGCCTGGCTCAAGTCGATCGTCGATATCGCGCAGATCTTAATTTATCTAATATCTCATTCATATTCGGCAACGGATACGCGTCTTTCTTAGAGATGCTATTAACTTTACAAAAGTTTAGACAAAAACGATATTTTCCGTTCGGCTCCTTAACCATCATTATCGGGACCCCTATTAAACTGGACCACCCACCAGCGAAAATCAAAGTGGCAATGGGTTAAAAATTTAGTGCTTTTTAGTTGCTAATTAGTTGCCCAAGAATTAATTTAGTTGCTCCAGCCGTTTAGCAGCATTTTTAAAAAAAAGGGATGGGTCCAGGTTAATATTAAGCTGGACCCCCCCCCATAATAAAAAAAATAGATACAGTACCGCTACAATGAAATAAACCACACCAGATTTAGTTGCTATTTAGTTGCTCCAAGATAGTATCGAAAATTAATATTTTTGACGCAAAAATCAATATTTGCGAGCGCGTCACAGGAACCTAAACGGACCGCGATGCGCTGCAAGTTTCACTACAACCAAACGAAAATTATTCGGTCATATAACATTGTTACTAAAAAAATACTTAATGAAAGTACTACCAAATAATAATAAAACATGAATTAGTTGCTAATTGCAAAGTATGAAAAACATCGTGTTTATCAAGGACATTCCGCACGGCGTTTCATGTACCTTTCTCTGTTTCCACACACGTGCTAGATTTAGTTGCTCGCATAAATATGGTATCTACGTAATCGTGGGATCATGTACTATCGAAAAAAACCGAAACTCGATTTAGTTGCTCGTTGCAACAAGTCTGAAACCGCCGAACCGTGAACGGCGGCTATCCTTCTATCACGACGCTGCGTTCGCTTCGCGCCAGCTGATTTTTCATTCCTGCATTGTGTCAAGAATTAATTGCTCGCATAATTATGGTATCTTCGTAATCGTGAGATCGTATACTATCGAAAAATGCCGACAATCGAATTAGTTGCTCACTGGAAAGGAAGAAAAACGTTGTGTTTATCAAGGCCATTCCGCGCGGCGTTTCATGTACCTTCCTCTGTCTCCACACACGTGCCAGATTTAGTTGCTCGCGTAATTATGGTATCTACGTAATCGTGGGATCATGTACTATCGAAAAAAACCGAAACTCGATTTAGTTGCTTGTTGCAACAAGTCCGAAACCGACGAAACGTGAACGGTGGCTGCTCGCCTATCAGGGCGCAGCGTTCGCTTCGCGCCAGCTGATTTTTCGTTAGTGCATTGTGTCAAGTATTAGTTGCTCGAATAAATATGGTACCTTCGTAATCGTGGGATCATATACTATCGAAAAATGCCGAAACTCGAATTAGTTGCTCACTGGAAAGTAGGAAAAACATCGTGTTTATCAAAGACATTCCGCGCGGCGTTTCAGCTGCATTCCTCTGTCTCCACACACGTGGCAGATTTAGGGTGCCGTCCCATAGGATGCGGAACTGCGGATATGCGGAACTACGGAACGTTCATGATTGGTCGTGACATCATTCCGCCGATTCCATTCCGCTAAAGTACGTTTCCTAGTGTCCCATTGAGCGGAACTTGTAGAATGCGCAATTAGCGCTAACCAATTGCAAGAGTCTTCCCGTAGACCGCTTTTATTATATCTACCGGAATAGCTTTTGTCATTGGCTCGCATCGATTGCGCATCCGCAAGTTCCGCTCAATGGGACACTAGAAAACATACTTTGGCGGAACGGAAATCACACATGCATACAAGAACGCTTTCCGACTCTAATTAATTGAAGAAGTATATACTGTCTCTCTCATTTATTCTACGGATTAATATTTTTTTTTAACATTTTACTAAATAAATGACCTTTTTGAAACAAATTAACTTAACAGAAATTGTTTTTTTTTTTAAATTATAATCAATTATATTTAATATTTGCTTTTGGAATGCAATGCCATCTTTGATCACAGAGAAATATTGGATTATATAAAGTATAAAATATATCTATAACTTGTTACATACTCAAATGTTTATTTTTATTGTTGCAACCATATTATCGAAATTATACAATATTTAAAATTATTGTACGCACTGAAGAAATATTACATGATTGATATTTCTTTGAAAGATTGTCATATGTAGAAGTCACTTGTGGTGCAAAACTATAATATATACTCGAAAATACTTGCTTGTAAAGTGTCTAATTTAATTTTTATTAACTGAAATGAAATATATAGTATCACGCATTTGATGAATTTATTGAGAAAGTTATATTGGACTATCGTTCTCGATGTAAAATATGAAAACGAAAACAAATTTCGTACTATAAATAAGACTATGACTGAATATGTAACAAAGCGATAAAATACTTTAACAGAAAAATAGAAATCTTTTAAGCGGGGAGCACAGACTTTTGCATAACGCATAAACCATATACATTGTTACGGCCCGGCGGCACTCTACTGCGTTGCGAAAATTTCCTAGATGATTTTACACGCGGGATTGAGAAATAAAGAGTATTGTGGCCCCGTCATCAGACCATGGATGGTCACCGGTCCTAACTAAAAATGATGCGAAATCCCCACGCAGCTCGGAGCACGCGTTGCAATTTATGATTGGTCGCGCAGAGGAAAGTATTGAGGAACACTTCGCGCACTTTTCGAAAAGATGGGGCAAACCGAGTTGCAGACAATGACGACGAGCTAGATAATATTCAGAACGCGCACGTGGTTCTTCTGAATTATAGCAATCGTTACAAAGTGTCGTTCGATTAGTACGATGTAAATAGAGCTGCGATATCACACAGAGGGCTTCGTCAAACCACGCGCGGTAAGAGTCGTTGTCGAACACGTTGCCTGGTTCACGGTGCGGCGTCGTAGGAGGGCACATGGCACCTTTGCATATTAAGTTTTACGAATTTATGAAAAGTGCGACAGCGTCGATAACCAATAGGATCGGGATTCCGGAGCGGTGACGCAGTAGACGCGCGCGGCGATTCGTTGGAGTGTAACGGTCGAGCTCAGATATGGCGGCATCGGCGTCCCACGTGGCCGACGCGTTAGTGTTACAATTGGAATATAATTTGAGAATTCACTTTCAACTTTAATGATTGCCTTTTACCTGTAGGTCCTCACAAATTACGATGAGCTTACAGCTTGAATCCTTCCTTGGTAGATTTGAATACTGGGCCAGTACTTCACAGACCTCGTGTTCGTAGGTGAAGGGAGAAAATGAGGAAGCGATAACAGGGACGTTAGACAAGTTCTGTTCCGATTTCATAAAATACAATTATGTATATTTTATTCTAATTGAGTTCAAGTACAAAGAAAAATTAGAACGTATGCTTACAGCGTAATTCAATTAAATCCGTGAAATTTTACAAGTTCAATCTTAGAATTAAGGGTAATAGAATTATTACTAATCGCATTTATTACTACTTGAATTCTTATTATTGAAATATTGATAATCTTATATTATCAAGTTAATTGTGATTAAAGATATAAATTCTCTTAGAAATAGTACTACAATTACGCGAATAAAGAAGTAGAAAAATAATTATTTAGTTCACTTATAACTAGAGCTTGTTTAAGTAAGTGTTAATTGAATTGTAATGCGTAAGAGAACCCGGTGTGGATTTGAATTAGGATATGAGAATGGATTTTGAAAAATAGGAAAATTCCCACGTGGTCTTACACAAAAGCGTCACGGGCGGTGTCCCTGGTCCCAGGAGAACGAACCGCACAGTTGGAGAGCTGGAATTCGAGAGAGCGAGGGACGCTTTCCCGAAAGGGTTGAGGATCCGTCGCCCTACTCCCACGCGTTTCAGGCCCTGTTGCGCAACAGGAAGGGATGCTTGCGCAATAGGAAGGGATTTTAAGGCAGGTTCTCTTGCGACGACGCTCTCGTCAGCGCGGCTCTTAGATTATTCGCATGTAAAGGCGGCTTTACACTACAAGATCGCGGAAAAATGTTGCGCGGACGTAACAACATAAAAGAATTTTATTGGTCCATTGACTCATGCATAAGAAAATGGGCCAATGAAATTCCTTATGCACATGCTTTATGCGTTATGCAAAAGTCTGTGTTGGGGCTCTTACAATATAGGTTAATTAACATTATCCAGATTATCTTGCTCTTCTAGGACCATTGAGAGAAATTTTATCTCCAGCTTGGTTTGCGTCCTGTAAGGCAGTTTTCGAAGTCCTTCGCCTAATGTTATAAAAAAAGGCACTAGTTGCATCAGATCGTGTAATGGGTTGTGCAATGGGTTCTCGCAACGCTGCAATAATACTTTCGTGGAACTCTTCATCGGGTTTGGACTTACTTAATTTCCTTTCTGAAATTGTGTTATCGAGATATGACATCAAATATGACAAAAAATAAATAAAAAATGAATAAAATATACAAATTAAATAATAATAGTTACAGATTTCAATAAATGGGCGCATTCAAGTTGGTAATATCCACACAAACTTGCATAGCCGCATAAACGTATGCATAAAGAAATTGATTGGTCCATAAGCAAATATACATAAAAAAATGAACCAATCAATTTCCTTATGCATTCGTTTATGCGGCTATGCAAATTTGTGTGGATATAGCTATAGAAAGGTGAGCTATTTCGCATAATGGCGGGAAGACGGGAAGAGAAGACCAGTCACATTTGATCCGAATGAAGCACACGAACAGAAATTAAAATATATCGTCCACTCCACCATAAGTCTACGAGAAACGGGTTAAATGTTATTAGCTGTCAGCTCCCCACTACTTTTGGACTACTACGCATCCACGGGGATAGCTCACTTTACGGCCTGGTTTACATCGTGAAAGAATTGGTACGCGTATTAAATGTGTTTTATGCGTTTACATCGCCATTTGTATCATTTGATACGCGTATCAGTTTAGTACGATACTTCTGCTTAATACGCTCGTACCAAAATAATCCGACAGCGTTTACATCGTGCGTACTAAGTGCACGATGTAAACCAGGCTTATGTCTTTCCACCATGGTCCGACTTGAACAGGACCAATGTTATATATTTATAGGAACATACTTTTACCACAATTATAGTCAACTGCTTTTTCTCCACTAAGTGACTGCGACGAGATGGATGAGGACCCACCACTGTCCATTGGTACAGATACCGACATTAATGACCCATCACTAGCTACGGTACTGAAACTATCTTCATTAGTATTTGCACTACTTGCTGTGCTTGATAAACTGTTACACGTCCTGAAATCGAGAAAACAGTCAATATAGATCCCTTATTACAATATGTGATAATTTATGTGGATTAAGTAACTATTAAAATTTTCAAACATATATTTTTTCAATATCATTACATTACATTAATTTCAAATATATAATTTTAATTATATAAATATTAAAGTAGTTCAACTGCTAAATATGATTTCAGAGAAATGATTCTTCGAAAAACTTTCCTTCCTAAACCTTTCTTACAAAGAATTATTTAAATAAATATTTATTTGTTATAAATTGTTATTACTGTACAATCGTGGACAGAATAGTTGCACTTTCTTTTTAATGGATCTCGGAATGCAGCCTGCTCATCGAAAAAAGTGTTGCAATTGCGGTCTGTCCACGATTGTATATTCAGAGTATTTGACTCATCGTGTATAATACACTTGTGTAAAATTATGGCAGTCTACTGTAATTTTTACACAATTAAAGCCTAAATAAAAACATGGTGGTAATTACATTATACTTACACAGATTTTACTTGAACGTCATCAAGAAACTGCATTTGTAGATAAAAGCGGAAGGAACTTTTCTTTTTTAAAGACTCATCAGTAGCAGACCCACTTGGGGTGTATTCGTGTTCTTTCTTTTTGGCCTTCATGTAACAGACTCGAAGATACCTCCATCTTCGCTTTGCTTCGTCTACAGTTAAAACTCCTAAATACTCTCTTAATTTGAAACAGTGAAAATTTCACTGATTTTATCAGTAACACAACATTTCACTGCGCAATCAGTGGATTATGGCTAATTCACTGATGAAGTAGTGAGACTTCCCGCGATTTTCTAATACATCATCATCACGTGATCACTGCGACCAATCACAATGCTCAGCCGGCGGCTGATCCCCGAAATAATATCACTGTGATCGTTTGAAATTATCAGTATAGGCTGTGTCCATTTGATGTTACAAATGCTTCGAAGCATTTTTTGATTGATCGATTAGTCAAATTCTTTCTTCCGATTGCTCTGTCTAACAAATGCTTCGAAGCATTTGTAGTGCACCAAGTGGATCGCACTCACAAGTGATAACTGAAAAGTTCGACTTCGATTCTGTTGTGTATGGATATACATGTGTTTTTGGTAACACAATCACACCATAAACCCACAACTCTAAAAGATAAGTATTATACTTAATTAATTGTAGTCAATTAATGCTTAAAATATATGCTATTATATATGTGTTACATAACCTTCACATAACCTGATAAAAAGAACTTTCGAGAAATTCTTGTTACTTTTTCAAGTTTTAAAGTATTGTTACTTGTTATTGTTACTTTTTCAAGAGGTGTTTATTACAAAAATTATACAGTTTCAGATGACGTTTATTTATTGCAATTCTAAGAGAGGCGAGCGTATTGAGAAGTCATGCAAATCGTATTAAGAGATTTCTAAAGGATATCGAATCATTCACGCATTGAGTACATTTTTTTTGCTAAATATCATTCCTGACACAGCTACTTCTCTGATAAGAACAATAAATGGCTGCTGCAATATCATCAACTTATTTTATTAATCATTTGCGGTTGATTGGCATCGACGAAAGCACATTAAAAATATTTCAAGGTTATATTAATTTTCCATATTTTATATACTTATTTTATTTCATATTCTCATTAAAACAGTATGTATGTGTATACGGCATTCACGTCAAAAATGTGATTGTTCAGCTTTGCGAAAATGTTTTAAAATGTACATTTATATAGACCAAAATTCATTACTTTATTGTAGGAATTGATCTGAGGAATTCATGAGAAGTATGGAGCGACTAAATTGTTACTTATGTCAGCAGTTAGTTTCTAATGGATTGGATGGTTTAGTTTGGCATTTAACATCCATTCATGGACTTACAATTATTCGCGGTGCGGGCAATGCAGGTTTTGAATGTGGACAAGATGGTTGTCGACGTAGATTCATACATTTTTATTCGTTGAGAAAGCATATTAGAAACTATCATTTACATGAAAGAGACGGTATATCTGAACAAGGGCCTGCAAACAATTGCAATAATAATATTAATCAGTTTTATAATAATGAAACGAATAACGGCGATGAAATGGATGTACAATTTAACGATTCAGAAAATACTGAAGATAATGCAATTTATAGTGATGTTAATAGCAATGACAATGATGAAAAAGATTTTGATTTTCAACAGTTCGTAATCAGAATGATAGCAAAGTTTCAGTGTAAGGGTTCAATGACAGGGCAGTTACTAACATAGGTTCTTGACGAATGCGAAGAGCTTTTATTTACGATTCGTGATGTCATGAAGAAGAAAATCCAAAAGATTTTTGTAGATAATAACATGCAACATGACGATGTTTCAAAGGATGTTTTACAGGTGTTTGAGATTGATAATCCTTTTGAAGGAATGAGAAAGTTGGATCAACAAATTGATGCATTAAAAAAGTATTGCGGATATATTGAGCCTATAGAAATCCCTCTCGGTTATCGCTTTGATAATACACTGGATAGTGAAACAGTCACATATGTACCACCAAAAATCTTATTCAAAATCCTCTATTGGACATAATATTCCTTTCCTGCTTCAAATTGTTCAGGTATGTTTACACAATATTTTATAATGAAATATGTATGCACAGCATTTACAATCTTATCGTCAACTTATTATTTCTATAATTCTGTTTTCAGGAAGGATGTAATGTGCAGCGATTTGTAAAATCTGTTATATCCTTCACACAAAACACGAATGTTCAGCCATTTATTGTGTGTGTGCAGGGCTCAAAAAAGGATAAATATTTCATTCAAGGGGACGGATGGTTTATAGAAGTTTCAGATAAAGCCGATCCCATAGTGTCGTTCGACTTATTATTTAAGCTATTTTATGTGCTCAATGTGTGTTATCCTGTATCTTTAAACAATTTTTTTAATTTCATTGACTTTTATGTATTTAAAACCACAAAGAAAACGAAGAGTATGGTAACATCAATACATGTTAATATTTTAAATTTTCTAATTAAATAACATGAAAAATATTTCGTTCAAGGGGACGGATGGCTTATAAAAATATCGAATAAAGCCGATCTCATAATGTTATTCTTACTATTTAAATTTTATTTTATATGCTCTATACATGTGTTATTTTGTATATTTAAATAATTTTCTAATTTTTTTTTACTTTTATATACCTAAAACCATAAAAAACAAAGAGCAGAATAGCATTAATGCAAGTTAATATCTTAAATTTTCCTATTAAATAACATGTTCATTATACAATAGTTGTTTACTATTTATTCGACATCCTTCTTTTGTCTAATTTTATTTTTCATCTTTTTCGTATTCAATAAATACATATTTTTTCTTCTTTATTGGCAATTTCGATCAAATGAGTATACATCAATGTTAAATAATTTTAATTGAATTTCATACATTAGTTAATTTATTACATCGAAATTGCTAATAAAAGAAGAAATATTCATTCTTATTTCGGTTTTAATAAAATTCTCTTTTGATTCACTGATCGAAGCAGTGAAATTAACTGCAATTTAAAAACTCACTGATTTAGGCAGTGACATTAACGATGAATTTGGAACTCACTGATTCATACAGTAGCGAAACAAATTCACTGATTGTATTAGTAAATATTAACTGATTCGCAGTGATATACTTATAACTGCAGCAATCGGTGACTATTAACTGAAAATCAGTGAATTTTCACTGTTTCAAATTAAGAGAGTAGACAAAAATGACAAAATTACAAGATTAGTGCATAAATATATAATTTTAATCAATTATCATTTAAATTCGACAGTGTCGAAGGCCCCAATGATTAAATCAAAACATATCAAGATGAGCTGGAAAGCCAAGCGAGATCCTTGTACTGTTGAATTATATGATATTTAATA
Organism: Cyphomyrmex costatus; assembly: GCF_001594065.2. Classification (NCBI taxonomy): domain Eukaryota; kingdom Metazoa; phylum Arthropoda; class Insecta; order Hymenoptera; family Formicidae; genus Cyphomyrmex; species Cyphomyrmex costatus. The sequence goes on along the minus strand of NW_017274979.1, from coordinate 17,034 downwards.
TTCATTGTTTCATTATTACAATTTCGGCAAATATCATCTTAATGAGGTTATCTTTAATGACTGTCCCGATAACATTAGACAAAATATAAATAAACAATATAATAAAACCGTTGCGTATCCCGAAGTCACATAAGTTTAAAAAAATTTAAACAATTTTACAAATTTTTCTAACATTAAATCAAAATAGAAATTTGTATATTCTTGAAATTTAAACTTATGTGACTTCGGGATACACAACGATTTATTTATATTGTTTATTTATATTGTTTATTTATATTTTGTTTAGTTTAATGTTATCGGGATAGGTAATGAGATAACCTCATTAAAGGTCAAAACATTTGCCGAAATTGTAATAATGGAACACTGAACATAAAATATCATATAATTCAACAGCATGAGGATCTTACTTAGCCTATCCTTACACATTTTAATTATCATTTGCTTCTGCAATCTTTCTTGGATACAAATTTCAGACTAACCTCCCATTAGATTACACACTTCCTGCCACAACGCCTTTTTTTTAAATTACTTCTTTCGTTTGCAGGTATTCTATGATCGAATAATGCTCGCTTGCGAGCCACACAAGTAATAAGTAATTCGTCTGTGTTAACTTCTTGTTGCACGTAATCTTCATTATTTGTCAGCTGACATGTGCTAGTCCCAGGTTCGGATAAATGATTATCGTACTCCTCTCTCGCCACTAAAAATTAAAATTGATAAAACAGGTATAAATTCGATATTGAATTGTAGTACAAAGCATGAATAACTATGGTGTAAACAAATTATCCATCCTACAAAAACAATATTGGACAATGATAAATAATTATACTTTATTGCAGTCAATTGATATCAACATTCAATATTTTTTTACTGTAATAGTAGATTGACGTCATTTTATGTTTATTTTCTCAATAATGAATGACACAAATTATATATAAATCGTTTTGATCTAACGAATAAACTTACCGACTGTAACTATGGAATTTACATCTATATTAAATGCATTTATTTCTTCGTCAAACGGATAAAAACATGAGTGTTCCAATAAATCATAGGATTGTGGGAGATAATATCCACAATAACCACATTTTCGACCCTAATGCAAACAACAAATTGCGATTACATATCATAACTTCACACATTCCTGTCTGTCTAAAACCACAATTAAATTGAACAAACTTTAACAAAAAGTCAGATTAAATTACAATATAATAATTATAAGTGATTAATATAACAAAAACTTACGATTTTCTCTTGAATCTTCTACATGTCGATAAAATATCTTTTTTGGTTTGAATCGTCTAGAGGTACTTTCCAGCAATGACATATATATGCTTTCCTTTTAGATGAAACAGTCGACACAAACGTGTTCTTTTAACATTCAACGAATGATAAAGGTAGAACGATGTTTATGTCGAGTGTGTCCTCTAAAAGAAAAGCATACACGCATCGACGGAATGGCGGAATCCGCCGAAAAACTAATTTTGCGGAAAAAAAAGCGGCGGATTCGGCGGAACGAAGTCACTGACCAATCACGAACGTTCCGCAGTTCCGCATTTCCGTAGTTCCGCATTACATGGGACGGCACCCTTAAGGTGCGAATTCATACAGCGACAAGTCACTGGCGACTTGAGAGAAGTGGGAGGAAAAATGTCTCCAGCGTTAAATATCTGTCGCTTTGCCGCCGGTACTTATTCATGTGACGATAAATCGCTAGCGACTTTAATAGTTTAATGTCGATCAGTAGTACATACAGTAGAAAAAGCAGTGAAAATGAAGGTGACAATACGCTCGAATGGGGTATATTCCGCTAATTGTGTAAATATTTTGGGAACAGTAGCAACAGCAGTCAAGAAGAGACGTATAATGATAGCAACTGCTATAATGTTGGAGTTGCAAAGAAGGCAAGTGAAGCGGGACTACAAAAAGAAGCAGTACTGGGTTGCTCCATACTTAAAAGACCGTCAGGAGCATAGCTTTTTTCATGTATCCATTCCTAAACTGACATTAGAAAATGGCATACATTTCCATAACTATTTTCGAATGTCGGCAACGCAATTGGAATAACTATTGACATTAGTTGGACCACGACTGCAAAAAATGAATGTTATTCGAGAGTGCATAGGACCTAAAGAACGCTTAGCGTTAACATTAAGGTATTACTTTTTATTATATGTAATATGTAATAGTACAAAAATATGTCAAATATTTGATTCTATGCTTCCAATGTTTCAGATATCTTGCATCAATTCGATGAAATCGATGTCATATCAATATCTTGTAGGAGTTAGTACAACAAGCAACATAATTCGAGATACGTGCAAAGCGATCTGGGATATCTTACAGCCGCTAGTTTTACCACCTGTATTAACTGAAACAGAATGGTTAGATATTGCGCTGGATTTCGACAATGTAACAAATTTTGTCCACTGCATTGGAGCTATCGATGGCAAACACGTGACAATACAGGTTTATTTATTTATTTTTTTTTTAAAGAAATATTTATCCCTAAAGCCGGTTCTGTATTAGTTGCAAGCCGATCGCAAGTTTGTTGCGACAGCCAATCTGAAGCGTTAATTTCAAAATGCAAGCTTGAGATTAGCTGTCGTAACAAACTTACGATCGGTTTGCAATTAATGTAGAACTGGCTCAAAGTAATAAGAATTAAGGGTAATGATATCCTTTATAAGATGTAAACTTATAACTTATACACTTTACCCGAAATACTTTAAAAATCTATCACACTGCTTAGTCATTATTTGATATAACCATTCAATATTGTTCCAGTGTCCCTGCAATGCCGGTTCTACCTACTATAATTATAAACAATCGCACAGCATTGTTCTATTGGGTATTTGCGATGTAAACTATATTTTCCGATTTGTGGACATTGGAGCATACGGTCGACGAAGTGATGGCGGAATTTTTGGAGATAGCGTCATAGGGAGAAATTTTGATTTTCAACGTTTGAATGTACCGAAGCCGACAAATGTTGAAGGTGGACGAATTTTACCATTCTGCCTTGTGGGAGACGAAGCTTTCCCATTAAAACCATATTTGCTTCGGCCCTACTCAGGCAGGATTGGATTGACTCTGATGGACGATATTTTTAACTATCGATTAAGTCGTGCAAGAAGAACTATCGAAAATACGTTTGGTATTTTAGCGAGTCAGTGGCGAGTGTTTCGTAAATCGATTATTGCTCAGCCAGAAACTGCTAAATTAATTGTGCAAGCAACGGTGTGTCTGCATAACTGGCTCCGAAAAGAAGACATTGGAAAAAATATGTATGTCTTCCCAAACAATCGACGAAGAAAGCGAAGATTTAAATAGTTTTCAACCAGGTACTTGGCGGAGAATAATTGAGGATGGATGCGCTTTTCAAAATATCACTAATTGTGGAACCAACACAAGTGCCCGAAGCTGCATGAAAATACGTGATGAATTTTTGTAATGAAGGATCATTATCGTGGCAATGTAATAGGCACAAATAAATGATTTTCGTATTCTCATAATATCTTCGTTATTTATTAAACATTATCGTTAAACATTATTTATTGAACATATATAAAATATATAAATATGTACAAATATATAACATTATTATTTATTTAACATTATCTATTTTATTTTTGGTACTCGTAACATTTTTTTCTTTAACTAGTTATTCACTCTCGTCTCACGCAAAAGTTGCAATATTGCAAGCATTGCCACTTCGCTTGCATTCTTCGCACTGGGGGCTCGCAGTTTAGAGGCGACAATCATTCCGAACGCAGTGAATTCATCATTGGACAGACCTCCAGTTACATTAACCGATATGGGTTCATTTATCAGGTCCAACATCCTGTCCATAACTGCTCCAGACTTCTCGCTTCTTCCTGAAATGAATTTATTATTTTTTTACTTAAAGCCAGCGGCACACGGTGTTTGTTTTCCTGCTGGATTGCTAGCTAGATCAGATTCTTGCCATCGGTTTGGCCGCGATATTGGCACTTTCAGCACCGCAGCCAATACGGTGGCAAGATTCTAATCCAGCTAGCAATCCAGCAGGAAAACAAGCACCGTATGCCGTAGGCTTAAGTCGGCGGCACACCATGCTTGTTTTCTTGCTGGGTTGCTAGCTGGATTAGATTCTTGCCATCGTATTGGCTGCAATACTGGCACTGTTAGCATCGCAGCCAATACGGTTGCGAGAATCTAATCCAGCAAGAAAACAAGCATGATGTGCAGCCGGCTTTATTCACAATATATATAAAACTACACTGAGAAAAATGTTTATTTAATGTTAACAAATGTGTATGATTGGCTATGGCGGAAAAAATATTTCTTAATATTTAGTTGTGGTGGGTGGATCTTTTTAACTATAAATATACCATATTTATAGTTTAAAAGACATTAATCACAACTACATACATACCTATTTGATATTAGTTTAGAAAATATTTCTTTCGCCATATCCAACTGTGTATTTATTAACATTAAATAAACGTTTTTAATTTACGTTTTTACATTTGAATTTCTTTTTATATAGGTATGTCATCCAATACAAAATTCAAATTTATA
>NW_017274979.1:8500-11021 GCF_001594065.2 Cyphomyrmex costatus | reverse complement strand
GATTGATGGAATAAATTAATTCTGGATCTCTTCAAAAAATCGAAATTGCAGCTTTTCAAATATTACGAATCTCGAGGAGAACTATATGTATATGATTACTGTGGGCATAAATAGGATTCTGTGAAAATCAACACTGAATAAGTGAGTATTATAAAAGTCGATTATATAGTTTATAAAAATGCCTAAAATAAATAGCAAATATTATATACATGCAAAAAAGATAACTGATGCATCTATATATAATACCTTGGAAAAATCTATTCATGATTTGCCTTCATTAACAATTAATACTTCTTCAGTTTCAAATATTGATAATGATGTATCATGTAATAAAAATGATGAATTCGTAAATACGATTTATTTAAATAAAAAATTAAATAATGAGTTATCACATAATGCCGTTCATAATGATAATTCTGAATTAATAAATAATAATGAAGAAGCCTTTGCTTATAGTAATAATAATAATAATAATAATATTGATAATTATATTAATGATGATGGCGCAGTTAATCACAATTTCGTAAATAATGATGAACATCATGAAAATAATGATATAAATTTTACATCACAATTGCAAGAATGGGCTATTAACAATCGGATAACTCATGTCGCAGTAAATCAGTTGATAGCATGCATAAGACCTAAATATCCAGAACTTCCTCGAGATGCTCGCACTTTATTAGGTACTATCAGAAAAATACATTCTGATAATGTTGAACCGGGACGCTATTATCATTTTGGTATAAGTCATTGTGTGGAAAAACTTGTAAAAGCATCGCAATATTCTTTTCAAAATTTGCAGATGATCGAAATTATTATAAACATTGACGGCTTACCTTTGTCTAAAAGTTCAGGAAGTCAAGTCTATCCTATCTTGTGCAGTTTAATTAATAATTATAACAATGTTGGCATTATTGGTATTTATCATGGGTATGAAAAGCCTACAGATGCTAATAAATTTTTGCAATATTTTGTAAAAGAAGCTCAAGACTTGATTACTAACGGTATAACAATTAATGAAATAATATATCCATTTAAAATTAAAGCTTTTATTTGTGATGTACCAGCTCAATCTTTCATAAAATATACAAAAGGTCATTCAGGTTATTATTCGTGTACAAAATGTGAAGTTAAAGGCGAATATTATCTTAATAGAGTGTGTTTTCCATACTTAGAGATTTTCAATGTAAGAACAAACACAAAATTTAGATTAAAATCGCAGCTAGATCATCATACAGGTACATCGCTATTAGAATTGATTCCAAATTTAGATATGGTGTGTGATTTTCCATCAGATCCAATGCACCTACTTTTCTTGGGAGAAGTTAAAAAATTAGTTGTTTCTTTATGGTGTCATGGAAAACCTCGTGCTAAACTATCATGGCAACAACAATCAGTAATATCGACGTTATTAGAAAAGCAAAAATATAATATACCATGCGACTTTAATAGAAAACCAAGATCATTATTAGAAAGTAAAAGGTGGAAAGCCACTGAATTCAGGACATTTTTATTGTATACGGGTCCGGTCGTATTAAAATCTGTACTTAGTTGTGATAAATATTTAAATTTTATAACCTTACACGTAGCTGTTACTATTTTATCTAGTTCAAAACATATAGAACTGTATTTAGATTATGCAAAATTATTATTACAATATTATGTTAAAACATTTATTTTTTTGTACGGTAAAGAAAATGCATCGCATAACACACATCATTTACTACATATTTGTGATGATGTTAAAAAATTCGGATCACTGCAAAAATTCAGCGCTTTTCCATTTGAAAATTTTATGCAAACTATACTGAAAATGATTCGCAAAAATGATAAACCGTTAGAACAAATTATTTGCCGGATAAGCGAACAAAATAATTATGTATATCGTAACTTAAACATAAGACAATGTAATGAACCAAAACTTTTAAATCCGCATTTCAATGGTCCGCTTATTAATTATCATAACTATAATCAATTTAGTAAACATAAAAAGAAACTAAAAAGACAAATTAAGAGTCAAAAATTAAAAATTATTCTTTAATAACGTAGTAAAAAGATAAAAAGAAGTAATATAAATTCACATAAAAAACATGATTAAAATTGAAGATATAAACGTGTGTACATAAATATGAAAAACAAGAACAAAATCAATACAAATAAAAATAAGCTTAATAATAAAATCTAGAAAACTTTACATGTTTCGACTCGTGGATTGAGTCTTCTTCAGAAGTAACCAACAGAAAAACATCGTACAGAAAAATCATTGATGAAAAAGTGATGCATCCAACCCAAGATAAAGAAATTATTATAAGGGATTGATAGATCGATAATAAATCTTGATACATGGATACATCAGCACACAATTCTCAAATAAAAGGTTTACAAAATTGTCGAAATCCATAATGAATCGCTAGTCTTATTCAACGACAAGAAGGCAGAAAATTAACACGTCTGCACGATACAACAATTAGCCATATGGCCTTCTTGTCGTTGAATAAGACTAGCGGATTCATTATCG
>NW_017274979.1:7984-8305 GCF_001594065.2 Cyphomyrmex costatus | reverse complement strand
TGATAATTGTTGTTGTTTGTTGGATGAAAGTATTATAGTTATACAAAATTTTGCTTCTAATAACGAGAATATTATTGTGATTTGAAATAAGTATAAGACACTTAAAGATTTTTATATTAAACCCTGCAATTTTTCCAAATTAGGTATTTATGAAGTTTGTAATCTCGGCAATTTACAAGTATGGAATTTAGACCAAATTGCAAATAAATGTATTAGATTAAAATATAAAAATGGATACGTAATTTTTCCTTTATTACATGCATAATTATATAGAAAACAAAACACATTTATCTAGTTAATTCACCCAAATTTCAAAGTATT
>NW_017274979.1:3720-6854 GCF_001594065.2 Cyphomyrmex costatus | reverse complement strand
AAAAACTGTTAAAAAATAATCAAATTTAATGAAAATATGTCAAATAAACGTATTAATTGGAGGCTTACCCGCAGTGCAAAAAAATTTTTTAGAGTTCTGCCAAATTTTTTCATTGTAAGTACACCGTATTGAAGTAACTTTTCGTTGGGTATGACTTTTTATACGGACAGAATCATCGTAGAGAATTAAATGCCGATAAGAAATCCCCATGTTATTTGTATGGAAAAAAAGAAGTGCTCGGTGGCACGGCTTAATTTTAATTTATCGGACTATATTGAGTTTCTACATTAATTTTTGGTGCCAAAGAAGAGATCTAGGGGGCGAACAAACTGATTTTTGAAATTTGGGAAATAACGGACACCCTAATATATGTACATAGACAGATTGTATATATATAATAACTTATAAAATAACTATAGTACAAAATAATTTTTCTTTGAGCATTTTATATCGTTTTTAATGTAATCTAAGTTTATCATTATTCTGTCTATATTTTATGTAATAAAAAAATCACACTAATTATCTACTTACATTTTTTTTTGTCTGTGCATAATGTCTGCCAAAAGAAAGATGTACTTTGTGTTACTAAGGTAAACTTTCCAATGCATTAATTTTAGAATTATTTGTTTCATCTATATAAAATTTATATATTATTACACACATAAAATTAATTAAAATGATAATGTAAAAGATGCTGGCTTTGAGAAAATATAAGATAAATAAAATTAAATAATGAGATTAATAAAATAAAAGATTAATTTGAAAATGTTATAGTATTTACGTATAGTTCTATTTATAAACTTATTAAAAAAAGTTGCGCTTTTCATTCTGTGTTTTTCCAGAAATGGAGAAATCAACATGGACAATAGTTCGATTTATAAAAGATAATACTGTTGAAGCAGTACCATCAGGCTGGATAGAACACAACAAATGTTATTGGCCTCCATTTAAGTACGAACAGGTTATGACTGCTATTCGAAAAAATATGGAACGAAATACATGTTGGCCATCCTACGACATGATTACATTTCGAAACAGCACATTTGGTTAGTATAAAGTAAAAAATAAATCGCTGAAATCTATATCTTGACTCATTTCAATATAATTCATACAAATATATATAGCAAAAATGCAAGTATTCGTTTATTTTTGAATAAAAAAAAGAAATATTTTGGATTTCCAATATTTTTTTCACAGCAGTAGATAGTAGTAGACAAAGTTTTTACTGATATAGTACGTTTATTTTAAACAGTAAATAATACTTGATTTTAAATAGTAAATAATACTTGATAAATTAAGTTTTTGATAGGTTCGGCGTATATACCGGAGTTATAAGCATTTATTTGCATAATTTTAGATGACTACAATATAGCAAGATTGATAGCAAAAAAGGCCGAATGTACATCCGATCTAAATTCAGAAATTGAAGAAGGCACAAAACGAAGAAGAATAATAAGAAATTGGTTTCTGAGTGACACCGATAGTGATGAGGATTACCGCACCCTGACAAAACGAAAGGAAATGAAAAGTTTGTTTCATAATAATATCATTCTTTAAAATTATTGTGTACATATTAAAGTTATTGTACAAATGTTATATGTATTTGACGAAGAATAAATATTAATTTATATTTTAAATTGTTTCATCAGAGGGAGAAGTGTTGAAAGAAACGATTGGAATAAAAGACATATATTCTAGTGAAGAATCCGAAAAATCTGAGAACACCCTTCCAGATCCTCCGCAAATGACAGGTATGTTAATAAAATAAAAACAATTCGTTTAATTTCTGTTTATTTAACTAAAATATATGTATACAGATAGTTATTTAATTTTCGAGACACTTATATACATATATCTTGAAAAGAAATTCTTTAGAAAAAAATGTTTTTTTAGCAATAATTTTGTTATTCTACATTATTACCTAAAGTTATTTTAATAAACAGTTCTAAAAAATAAATTGTATATGAATATGTTCTTCTTTATTAATAGTTACATTATATTATGCTGTCTTTATTTTTGGAGCACAGTAATTTTTAAATGCAAGATCTTATTAATCTGACTTATTCAAATAGAATATTGAGTAATACAATACATAGTTTTTTTACATTGTTATAGAAATATATACGTATTTATTTATTCAGCTCAGAGGTCGTTATTGAGATATATAAAGGGTAGAATAGAATGTGTAACAATAATAATTTTTAGACCAAACATGTGTCGAGAACACATGTGTGTAACGTTGAGACAAGAAAGTACATGCTACCGAGTTACTTAGACTGAATTGAAATACACACACACACGCACACACACGCACGCACGCGCGCGCACACACACACACACACACACACACACACACACACACACACACACACACACACGTATACAGGGTGTCTGATAAGAAATAAAAAATCTCACATAAGGGTAGAATGGACTAAACTGAGAAGAAAAGTTTTCTACCATTTTACAATTTTCGCAATGGTTAACGAGTTATTAATTTATGAAAATAGTCAAATTCGCCCAGCGCAGTGAGAACGTTATTGTTAGATGACGTTATTTATATTACACGATAGACGGTCCTATTCTGTCGCACGCTTGCATTGGGCTGTGGGCTGGGCGAATTTGGCTATTCCTATTCGAAAGATTTTTCATTTTTTAACAAACACCCTGTATAAATATTATAACAAAATCATATACATACCTATCATAATGTAAAGTAATCTATAGATGTACGTAATATTGATTTTGTAGAATTGATAAATGTTAACAATAATTTAAAACCTAATACGAATGGGTCCCAAATAAGTATACAAACACCAAATAGATCAACGTATAGCTCGCAAAATATAAACGATACTTTGAGTATAAATTCCTTTCTTTTATCGAATCAAAATGAAAATGGTATGTATTTTTTTAAAGTTGCAGATTATTGTTATTAAACAGATGGAACGTGATATTTTAAAAGTAAGTATTCTTGTTTTATAGACAATACAAGATATTTCAAAGAAATTATTCGTCAGCAAAGTCTTTTTAAGACTCAGTTATGGCAGATGGCAGACGATTTGAGAATAATAAAAGAAGGTATAGCCAGTAATATAATGCCACATAAGGACATTACTAACCAGCAACGTGAAAGA
>NW_017274979.1:0-2231 GCF_001594065.2 Cyphomyrmex costatus | reverse complement strand
GATTATCTCAAGTGCAAATAGCAAAAAAAATAAAATGCTCCCGTTGCGCAGTTCAAACTACAATAAAAAGATATAATGATACTAAACAGTTTAAATCCAGATCTGGAAGAGGAAGAAAACGAAAGACTACTGCCAGAGAAGATCGATATTTAAAGCAAAATGCTCTAAAAGATCGTCGGCAAACGGCAAAAGAATTAACTAGGTGCCTAATAATTTTGTCAATGGCTGTATATATATATGTAAGTTCTCTTTCCTGATTAGTTTTTTTAATAATTTTTGTATTTTATAAATGGAATTAGGTTACTTTCAAAATGAACGGCTCAAATATAGAATTTATATATGAATTATAGGAAAATGAAATGTTTTAAACTTTCTCAGTAAGATTATATAATAGCATTAGTATATTATACATACATATGTATTGATAAACGAAAATTATTTTCGTAGCGTTTTTTTCGTGTAGCATAGTACAAAAAGCCTCACGTCTAGCTAATTACAATTTAATTGTAATTACAGTGAAATTGTAATTAGCTAGGAGGCTTTTGTACTATGCTTTGAATGTTTATAATATATTTCATATAATAAATATTATACTATGCATTTGAAATGTTTATGTTTCATACAATAAATATGTAATTATATTAACCTGTATTTCAGATTTTGTTATTACTCACAAATTTTCTCCTTTACATAGTTTCGAAAACTTATTTCAGCAAAAATGCGAAATAACGCACTGCACTAAATTATATTTAGGTCCATTATAGATCCATTTTGGGTCCATTTTAGATCCATTTTGGGTCCATTTTAAGTCCGTTTGGAATATCCAATGGACATCCGAATTAGTGAAAAATGGACGTCCAAAATTTGGCTCGTAGTCCTGTTTTTACATATATTTTAAATTTATTGAGCCTTGTTATTAACATGTTAATAATAACCGTTAAACGTTCAAATGTAAATACACGGCTGTAAACATATGCAAATTAATATGATATAATGTATCTTACTAATTTATTAATATTTTTCATGTAATACTACCTCATAATCCACGAGATTAATGGAACTCATTTTTGCCAGATTCTTCGGTTTCATACAAAAACGCGTCGAATAAGCGTCGAATAACCTAATTTTATTGATTTTTGAAATGCGAGTGCCGACTTGACGCTGCAGTTGAGACAAAACGAACTTCTGGCGATTTGTCGCCGCTACTACGAATTCAGCACTATGTATGTGTAGAGGGGGAAAGTCGCCAGCGACTTGTCGCTGTATGAATTCGCACCTTTAGCCCGGATCCTCATACGGGCAACAGCGCTTTGACACCAAACGCTGATTGGTGAAAAACCGGTGGCGAGGGTAAAATTTACCCTCATAACCCGTTTTTCACCAATCAGTGTCCGGTGTCAAAGCGCTGTTGTCCGTATGAGGATCCGGGCTTAGGCTGCGGTCCATTTGATGCTACGAATGCTTCGAAGCATATTTTGATTGGATAATTAGTATAATTCTTTCTTCTGATTGGTCAGTCAAAAGCTTCGAAGCATTTGTAGCGCCAAGTGGACCGCACTCTTAGTTGCTAGCATAAATATGGTATCTACGTAATCGTGGGATCACGTACACACACGGTAATTAATTCTGTCCCTCGGAAAATTTCACAAAATAAAAAATGACCACCTTTCTATATTAATTGTCACAATCCATGCACGATTAACGTTACGACTGAACCTTATCGTGCATGAATAGTGACAATTAATATAGAAAGGAGGTCACTTTTCATTTTGTGAAAATTTCCGAGGGACAGAATTAATTACCGTGGGTGTACTATCGAAAAAAACCGAAATTCGATTTAGTTACTTGTTGCAACAAGTCCGAAACCGACGAAACGTGATCGGCGGCTGCCCGCCTATCAGGGCGCAGCGTTCGCTTCGCGCCAGCTGATTTTTCGTTCGTGCATTGTGTCAAGTATTGGTTGCTCGAATAAATATGGTACCTTCGTAATCGAAGGATCATATACTATCGTAAAATGCCGAAACTCGATTTAGTTGCTTGTTGCAACAAGTCTGAAACCGACGAAACGTGAACGGCGGCTGCTCGCCAATGAGGGCGCTGCGTTCGCTTTGCGCCAGCTGATTTCTTAATTTGTCCATACATTGTGTCAAGAATTAGTTGCTTGCATTGTATCGATGCCTAAATAATCCTGAGACAATGTACTATTGATGAAACCGAAACTCGATTTAGTT
>NW_017274978.1:0-18851 GCF_001594065.2 Cyphomyrmex costatus | reverse complement strand
GGGAAATATATCGGAAAAGAAAAATATAAGAAACGAAATACGTGCCGAATTCCGCGCGCTCGATTTTACGCGACACGTGCCGCCGCCGTCGTCGAGCCTCCGGCGCTTGACTTCCGGAGGCTCCCCTGAGCTCAATTTTTATCGAATCGAAACAAATAAGGGCTCTTTTTGTGTGTTTTTTCAAGCCCTACAAAAGTGTCAGTGACGGCATTTTGCTATCTATTAACCGGAACGAGTTAAATGCAACAAAAGGCAAAAAATCATTCTTTTTTCGCCTTTTTTTCAAGTTAACTCGAAAAATATTGATTTTAGGTTAAGGTCTTCGGGAGATGAATTGTAGGGCTTGAAAATACCTACAAAAAGAGAGGTCGTACGTTCAATTACGACCAAAATTGACCGAGTTACAGCGAAAAAACGTAAAATTACCTTCCCCCACTCCTCCCTAATTTAGCTCAAGGTCTATGTATACGACAACTCAGAAATAAGCTCTCCTTGACACCCCCAACAAGTCTAAAAAAAATCTCGCGTCTTCGTTCACTTTCCCACTCAAATGTATAAGATGACTGGCCTAGAACGTGATTTTCAGATTTCAGGTAATATACATTTCATTTCAATGGTCCATTTTATTGGTAATATGTGATAGACAATACATTTATTATACACAAAATGTCTTGTTCTTAGAATCATCTGATGATGATATGACAGATCATTTAGATCAATGTGAAATGGGTATTGAGCCTTCAGCTACAGATATTTGTGAGTATTTTAATAATTTTTCAATATTTACATATTGAAATATTGTGATATGTTTAAAATAAGATTACAACAGTTCACAAAAAATTTTTTTATGATTTTGAATCAAACAGGAGGACTGTTTGATTCAAATTTATGCTATAATTTATGTTATAATTAAATGTTATTGCAATATGTTTCACCAATGATATATATTTAATATTAATAAGAAAATTAACATTTTTTTTTTGGACATTGTATATAATTTATGACTAATTAAAATATAATAATAATGTCAATGCTCGAACAATTTAAAAAAAACAACAATAAGTGAACGACCTTCACGAGCACATACAAGTTGATCTTAATAATTAAAGAATTATAAAATATTTAGAATTAATTTAATCTATAACTAAAATTGTATAATACATACATAAACCTTCCAATATATATATACAATTTTAGTTATAGATTAAATTAATTCTAAATATTTTATAATTCTTTAATTATTAAGATCAACTTGTATGTGCTCGTGAGGGTCGTTCACTTATTGTTTTTTTAAAATTGTTCGAGCGTTGACATTATTATTATTTTAATTAGTCATAAATTATATGAATATCCAAAAAAAATAATGCTTATTTTCTTATTAATATTAAATATATGTCATTGGTGAAGCATATTGCAATAACATTTAATTATAGCATAAATATTCCATAAAAAATTAGTACAATATTTATCTTGATTTATAAATGCTTGAATTTGATTATATTATAATCTGTATATAGATGATGATCCTGAGGAAAATGGTAATGACAATTATCCTATACATTATACACCAGAAGATCATGATACATATCTGTCCAATATCGATGAGGATACAACAGATGTCAATGAAAACGAATCTGAGACTAAAGAAGAAATAATTGATGAGTTCAATAACATGAGAAGTACTGATAGTAATATTAGTAATGACGAAAATGATAGTGATGACGAAAGTGATCTAGATAACGAAAATGATAGAAATGATCTTCTATATCCTGGTGCTCCGATAACTGTATCAGAGAGTCTTCTTGCTATATTGACTGTAGCTTATACACATTCTCTTACTGGAGAATGTCTCAGTTCTATATTGCAATTAATTACATTACATTGTATTGGTAATATCAAGATTAATACTCTTTACAAATTCAAAAAGTATTTTCAAAATATTGGGAAGCATATTCTTGTATTTCATTATTATTGTTTGAATTGTTTTATTCCATTAACAACAAAAGACTCTGTTTGTCAATACTGTCAAAGTAAAAGTGGTAACAGTTTCTTCATCGAATTACCTCTTTTGAGTCAATTACAAGCCATGTTTTTGCGACCTAATTTTGTAGAAAAATTACAATTTAGATTTCATAGAGTAAAAAGGGGATCAAATAACATAGAAGATATATATGATGGCCGAGTATATAAACGTTTTTTTGGCAATGGGGGTTTCTTGGATAACAAAAACAATATTTCGTTTATGTGGTATAGTGATGGAATTTCCATTTTTCGTTCATCTCATTTTTCAATTTGGCCTATGTATTTGGTTATTAACGAGCTTCCATATAAAGAACGAATCAAGAAAGAAAATATTATTTTGGCTGGTTTGTTTTTTGGAACTTCTAAGCCGAATCCAAATCTTTTTCTTGTACCTATTCACACACATCTTCAAGAATTCTTTACTGATGGATACTTGCTTAATACACACAATAGAGACCAAGTACGAGTTCATGGAAAGGTATTATGTGGAACTTTGTGGGACTTGTGATCTGCAAGCTAAAGGATTATTTATGCGATTTAAACTGTATAACGGATATTACGGATGCAAAATTAAGGGTGCTAGACACAAAGTAGGAAAATCGACTGTGCAAGTTTACCCTTATAATGAACGTATGCGTCTTCGCACTCAAGAGGAAGTACAAAACTATGCACAAATTTCTACCGAATTAGGCAAACCTATAAAAGGTGTTAAAGGACCATCTCTTCTTTCGAATATAATGCCAGATATGGTTTCAGGAATAGGAATTGATATTATGCATGGGATATTTTTAGGTTTAACAAAACTCTTATTGAGATTATGGTTTGATTCTTCATTGGCTAATAAACCTTATTCATTATCTGGTATGTTACATGTTATTGATGCTCGTCTCAAAAATATGCGACCACCTAGTTTTGTACAGCGAATGCCACGTGCAATTAAAACACACTTATCTTTGTGGAAAGCTCAAGAATATAAATTGTGGCTTATCTATTATTCCGCGCCTATTCTTCTTGGTCTCATGGATAAAAAATATTTTGATCATCATCTTCAGTTATTATCTGCTATATATCTGTTAAGCCGAGATAGTATTTCTTTTGACCAAATTGAAGTGGCAAGAGATCATTTGCGCTTATATATTTCCAAATTTGCAGAATTATATAGTGTCAGGAATATGAGTATGAACGTTCATCAACTCATACATCTTCCTGATGTTGTATTAGATTTAGGGCCTCTGTGGGTATATTCTTGTTTCTTCTTAGAAGATTTAAACGGCAAACTAACTAAATTAATTCATGGGACTCGTCATCCAGGACTACAAGTTTGTTCGGGAGCATCAATTTATATGAATTTATCTGTCCTGATTGGAAATTTACCAATTGATTCTAGAGTAAGAAAGTTTTGTGAACAGCTTAGATGTAATAAAAAGGAAAGTAGAATTGTTGAAATTATTACACCGAAGACTTACGTACTTGGAAGTTTGCATCATTTAATTGAAGTACCATGTAATATTCGTGCTGTTCTTATAGATAGTTTAGATATTAATTATGGTAACATTCAAATCTTTTACCGACTTGAAAAAAAAGGCATTCTCTTCTCTAGTGCAAATTACAGTCGCTTTAATAGAAAAGTATCTTATTATGTATCATATATTCATGATAACGCGTCACGTATCTGCATGATTGATCATTTTCTAAGATGGTCTGACTGTAATTGTAATCGACAATGTAAATGTTTGCCTGCAAGATTTATTTGCATTGGAATTAGTTATGAAAAAGAAATGTGGTATATTCATGATATTCCAGGAATTCGCTTATCATATTTATCTCAGGTTCATTCTACTGGCCAATGGGTAGCATTTGATGTTCAATCTCTTGATTGTTTATGCTTTTATATGTTGGTCGATGGCAAAGAATTTATTGCTGAGCCAATTAATTCTTTAGAAAAAGAATGAATTTTTTTTCTACATATATGTACGTTATATTTTAAACATAACATTATAATAATTATGTATTTAAATATTATTATATGCATAATAAATTTTTCATATATAATTACACGCATTATTGCTATACATATTGTACATTGCACGATAATATTTTTTACTTTTAATAAATATTGTACATTAATAAGTAATTGTGTTTTTGTTATACCAACCAATTGATTAAATTCATTATTTTATGTATAAAAATATTAAGGTACAACTGTTAAAAATAGTTTATAAAACATTTTATATCTGAATAAAATGTAACATATCTTGTAAAAACTATTAATATTGTGACAAAAGTCTATCTTAATACCTTTACATGCAGATTAGGAAGGTCATTTCAAATTAAACAACTTTTATCTAAATATATTTTATACTTGATGTAATTACTTCAAAAATAATATAAGTGATTAAACTAATACTCTGATGTATATAGGCGCGCGCGCATGAGAACGCATGCTACTCAAAGACATTAATATTTTACATATTTTATATGATTTAAAAATTAATATATAGCTGAAAAATACACAAACATATAATATATGAAACTGTAAAATACATATTGTATATATACAATATAATATATGCGAATATATTATAGTTATATACATAATAATTGATAAATCAATTATCAAAATAAAAATTTAATTTATACAATAATAATTCATTATTATTATTCATTTATTACTTTATTATTAATTTATTACTATACATATATATGTGTGTGTGTGTGTGTGTGTGTGTGTGTGTGTATATACACATATATACTATATATGTATATTATATGTATACAATAATAAATAATGAATTATTACATGAATTCGCTATTTTAATTTATTTGAAATCGTACGAATATGGTAATTAATAAATGATAAGTAAATATACGAGTAAAAAAGCAACGTCGTATATTAACGTGTGTTCTCACTCATCAGCTGAAAACGGACAATCCACTCAAAAATACTCATAGCGGAAAAACGAGTATTAAAAACGGACGATTCACTCAAAAATACTCATGGCCGTACTTGCGTATACGTTTGTCACCTATCAACGGAAAAACGAGTATTGAAAATGGGCAATCTCCTCAAAAATACTCATACATATACTCGTTTATACTCGTTATCGTTCCTTGCAATACATCGCGAGTGCTTGCGAGTGCAAGAAACGAGCAAGAACGTATTAAAAACGGGCTAAAAACGGGCTAAAAACGGTCCATATGAGGTCTAAAAACGGTGAAAAATTTTTATAAGGGTAACTAAACAAGTTTTGGAATTCGTCTCGAAGTCAGGAGTACGCATTATAGCTCTAACATTTGATGGACTATCGGGAAACATTGCCATGTGTTCCGATTTAGGTGCCAATGTATATAATGACAAGCCTTATTTTACACATCCAGTTGACGGCAATTCGGTTTTTGTTTTCCTAGACGTACCGCACATGTTGAAGCTAATACGGAACGCGATGGGGAAGCATATTTTATATGATAGCGATGAGCAACCCATAATGTTCCAATATCTACATAAGTTGGTGAAATTGCAAGAAGAAGGGTACTTTCATTTAGCAAATAAGCTAAATAGAAAGCACGTAGAATGGTGGAAACATAAAATGAGCGTGAAGATAGCAGCGCAGATATTTAGCATTAGTTCTGCTACGGCATTGCAACAGTTGTTGACAGATGGGCATCCAGACTTCACAGGATGTGCTGCAACTGTAAAATTTTGTCGAATGGTCAACGACGTTTTTGACGTTTTAAATTCAAGAAGTCTGTATTCAAATGGTTTTAAAAAACCATTAATGCCACAGACAGCAGAAGTAATTTTCGCTTTATTTGCAGAAGCCACTCAATATTTCTCCACTCTGAAAGTCGATGTGCGTTGCCGAAAGACTGAAAGAATAATAAGAAAACTCGTTATTGAAAGCCAATTTAAAGTAGGATTTTGTGGTTTCATACTTGACATGTCTAACTTGAAGAACATGTACGAACAATTCGTAATAAATGGCCATTTGAAATACATACTGTCGTACAAACTATCACAAGACCACCTCGAGATACTCTTCTCATGTTTTCGGATAATGGGTGGATACAATAACAATCCGAATGCAATACAATTTGCAGCCTCGTATAAGAAGCTTTTACATCATAACGAAGTTAAGTCGTCTGCAGCTGCAAATTGTATACCGCTCGATAGCACGTCGATTTTAACTGTTGCATCGGGAAAGAAAGTTAAAGATTTGATAACCGAATGCAACGAAGAAGATGAAGAAACTGATGACCATCAAATTAACGTGAATGACATTCCTCTGAAATGCATTAATAACACTTTAAATCACGCAGTGCTTTATGTATCAGGTTTCATTGAAATACGAATACTGAATAGAATCAAATGCTGTGAATGTGTAAGGTTGTTGGACGAGTGTTTAGAAGCAGAGTCCGATTTTATTCCAAGAAAGTCTTTTGGATTTTTAAGATTTCCAAGGATTGACACGTGTAAAATTACATCAGTTGTGGAGAAATTATTCAGTATATATCTCAACAATGGCGAAATCAAACATAAAAAAGCATATCAAAAAAATATATGTGACACGATGCAAAATTTAGACATGACCGCACTATTTAAAAATTTTGATAACCACGTTAAAGATGTAGACATCATCAAAAATCATAAATATGAATTGATCAAATTAATCATAGACTGTTACTTGAGAACAAAAATGTCATATTTTAAAAAAGGCACTACTCTTCGACACCAAGGATTGTCAGTCAGGCATACATTAAATAAAACAATTTTATTTAAAGGTCAATAATTTAATTTTTAATATATGATTATTTAATATATATCATGTAATATATATCATTTACATATATTCTATATCAATATATCTTGTAATATATATATATGTAATATGTATATATATTGTCGCGTCCGGGCGATGAAGATTTTGTTGTTGTTGTTGTTTTCTTTTCCCTTTTAATATTAATATTAATTATGACTATTAATATATTATTAAATTAATATATTATTAATATATGAATATTAATATATTATTTAATTTAATATTAATATTAAATATATCCTCTACGAGGATGGTTGCGATGGCGCGTGAGTTAGAGCCTCGGTTCATTGTGTTCCGCTTCGCTTCCCTTGTTAATTTCTCTCTAATTTTCGAGGCTCTGTCAGCCCCGAGTGGTGAAAGATTTCACCATGATGCGAGGGAGTCATCATTCAGAGCTTTAGAGAGGAAGGGAAGTGAAGGGTAATAAAACGAATTTTAGACACATCTTACTTTATATACATATATTATTTTATTTATTTATTCTTATCAATTATTTTAATATTTAAATTAACCTTTTCAATTTTAATTATTCGCGGTTTCTGTCAGTCAGTTATTTTTGGTGGTGGGTAGTATACTTTCTGGGGCCTGGTTGCTTTCCTGGTGGGAGCTTCCCAGGATGGAGAAGGAGGTTTTTGAGAAGGCTTGGGAGGAGGTGGGAGAGGTGGAAGAGGGGTAGGAGGAGGTAAATCTGGAGGGAAGATCGAGGGGTCAAACTCCCCGTGGTATGAATAGGCCGCCACCAATCGCGCCAACTGGCGCTTTACGCCTCCGCGTCTACTGCGTTTCCGCGGCCTCTTTCTTTGTTTGCGCATCTATGGGAAAGGAAGGGTTATAAATAATTTATTTTTAGTGGTATACATTGTGTGTGTGTGTGATGTCGCCCAGAGGTTGGCGTGTAAAGGCTTGCCTTGGGGTCCGGGTAAAGAGAGAGAGAGGATAGTCGTGTGACAGACGCACTTTGAATGAGCGCTGTACACGTTTGTGTGAGGGAGGTAGAAGGAGTCGTGTGACAACGCATCTAGAATGAGCGCTGTACACGAGAGGGTAAGGGAGATAGAAGGAGTCGTGTGACAACGCACCTTGAATGAGCGCTGTACACGAGAGTGTAAGGGGAGGGGTGGAGGATTCTTACCTTCTTTGCCAAGCTCTGGGGTTTGTTCGTGTGTAATGAGTATACGAGATTTCGTGCTTTTAATTGGTATTTTTATTTGAGAAAATATAATTGAAATTATAATATGTTTATTCGCGAATTTTATTCTACCTTTTTCGATATATATAGCTTGTAAGAGCTTCTGTTTATAAATCGCTACCGTGTCTCTGAGGTTGACGGCGAACGTCAGAGAGAAATAATGTCCATGAAATCCTGCGAAGGATCGCCTTTTATAGTAGTCAAGGGGTGACGTCTAGGGGCAAAGGGAGTATTACTATCACGTGCGATAACCGTGCTGAGCATTATTCTGGAAATTCGGCGATATAATATTACTTAATAATACGTATATTTCTAATTGTATCCTTGTATTAACTGATAAGTGCGTTCTTCAGGACCGCCACCCTCACTATGGTATCGTTGTCCGCGCTCAGAATGCATCTGTACGCAGGTTTTCGCTTTAGGAGTTTTTATGGCCGTGTTTCGGCATGTGCGGCATCGCGGCCGCATTCCAAGCTGCTTACGTATTAGTATGATGATTTTTATTTACAGAGCATTAATACGTACAGTAATTGTTATTTCCTGCTAGATGTTAATTGTGATTTATTATTAATAATTTTTGCAGGATGGTACTTGCTCATATAAATATATGTATATTTACGTGTATATACGCGCATATATATATATGTATACGCACGCATATATTTGAATTGTGAATTGGCAGCTTGTGCGTAAGTTTGCCCTAGACGATTATACCTTAGCTGAATTTAGAGATCAGTTAATTATTAATTATTCAAGCGTGTAAAGTGCAAAAAAAAAAAGAATTTCATTTTTAAGGCACGTGGCTAAGGTATTCAGGAGTCGTATGTTCGCGACATGAGTAGTACGCGTCAAGCTGTTATTGTCTTTGTCGCGCTCTTTGGTTCTAGTGACGGCCGGCTCGTCAGCTGTTGTTTTTGACGGCCGGACGTTACAATATGTATTTAAATGATGACTGTACGGTTTATTATCGGTGAACTGGGTGAGGGGGTGACGTGCGACTCTCGTCCGCCCTTGCACATCAAAACAATCCCCAAGACTGCTTTCACTAACCGTCTAATATTAACGCGTTAATTTTAATACAACATATTTATTTTTTATATTCGTTAACGCAATCGCATATATAAAACAAAATTATTAAATAAATGTAAAACAGTTGCTTTTCGTAGTAATATATTATGCGCGGTGTGGTGTTGTGAGAGGGACAGCGAAAGCTAGTCGTAAATGATTCGAAAATCAACCGAAAGTTGCACAGTACCCCGCGCCGCTCCGCGTGCAGTCGAACGAAACCATGACAATCGAATGGCATTGTTCTGTGCGCGAAGCGGTGAGGTGAGGGGAACAGCGAAAGCTAGACGGAGGCGATTCGAAAATCAGCCGAAAGTTGCAATTTCCCCCTCACCGCTCCGTGTGCCGTCGAAATGCCCCATTACAGTCGAATGGCATTGTTTTGCACGCAGTTCCGTATAATTTTTAGCATATGAATTTTTTCAATACGAACAACATCAAATATTATGCAATTCATGTTAGGCCGGAATCAGACTATACATTGAAAATTAAGATTAAAGTTTGAAAATTTAAATTTGACCATGATAGAGCAATTTTAGCTCCTATTATTTTAATAATTAATTGGCCAAATGTTAATGTTTCAATCTTCAATCTCAATATCTTCAATGCGTAGATTCTGCCTTACTTATTGTGTTCATATTTGCAGGCTATAAAATGCGGTTATTGTGGATGGATAATATATGGATCCTGTGCAGAGATTCAAGCCCATAACTGCTTCAAAAGCTATGATGAATTTATCCATATTCTTGTTGTCGACGAGAAAGGCCGAGCTACAATGAGTAATTTAATTTGCAAGAAAATATTTACAAAACACACACACACACATACACACATACAAGTATTAAAAATATTTAGTAAATATACTCATTTATGTATAAATAGGAGTGAAGGAAGTAGGAGAAAGTATACAGAAGGATGCACCATCATCAGAGAATAGTAATGATTTTACTCCATATTCAGCGAACACCATGGATGAGATGCTCATTGATGCAGTAGAACAGAGACCAGGTCTATGGAATCAAAAGTTGCCAATTCAAAAGCGAAGCCCTTGTGTACGACAAGAGTTATGGGATGAAGTCTTTAACAATCTTGGTAATATAAAATTATTTTACTTCGTTTTATGTAGGTATTCATAAATGTATATTTATGCCTATATTCAGAACGCTCTAGAATGTTAGTGCGTATTTTTGTCATTCTATCTTCATCATTCATTAGACGGTTAGACCAAAAATAAGAATAACAAAAACATGCATCAACATATTCAGAAGCACATTCTGAATACGGGCCTAAAGCTAAGACTCCATGTATGCGGTGAGCTGCGGCAAACACATACATAGAGTCTTCTGTACTCGCAAATGGGTTGATTTACTTTAATATTTGTGTACGCTGAATTCATAATTCGAACTAGGGATTTTTAGGTTTTAAGGATGTGGCGTGGATGAAATCTCGATGGTCATATCTGAGGGACTGTTACTCAAAAGCCCGCAAAAAAATGAAAAGTTATGTACGCAGCGGATCTGGTGCGAAAGCTGGACATCCGCAGAAAAGTCCTTTCCGCTTCTATTCAAGAATGCAATTTCTAGACGAGCCTGCGCAGGAAATGCCGTGCATAATAACTTGACTAATATATAGGCACAGCCTATACTGTGATAGGCTTTAGGGCTGATTGTTCCATCTTTTGATAAAGTTCACCTGTTAGGAAAGTAGCAAGATTATCCAATCACATACGCGGATTGCCAGATTACTTAACAGATAAACTTTACAGAAAGATGGAATAATTGGCCCTTACAATATAAAACATATGATATAAGCGGGGAGCACAGACTTTTGCATAACGCATAAAGCATGTGCATAAGGAATTTCATTGGTCCATTTTCTTATGCATGAGTCAATGGACCAATCAAATTCTTTATGTATATAGTTTATGCGTTATGCAAAAGTCTGTGCTCCCCGCTATATTCTTCTTATTTTATCTTTATTGTTTATTTTAGTACAACGAGCTCTCTACCACGGAACATATGTCATGATGAAGATAGTGCATCTAGTCTAAACGATTTGGAATTTCAGCAATGTAATTTCAGCAATGTATCTTCTCCAACAGATTGTAGCATGTCAGACATTGAAACAGCAAGTAGTTCGGCTCATTGCAGACTAACAAAAAAACGAAAAGGTGAATTAATTTTAAATAACCAATATCTCATAGATTTTCATAATTAGCTGATACATTTTCATACCTTTCAACTTAATAAATTTATATTATACTGATTCTCTTCACAGACTGTAATAGTCTGAAATTGATCTTTTAATATTTTGCATTTTCTTATATTTTTTTAGTATTTTATTATTATATAGTAATATTTCATAGCATTTTATAATATTATACAAATATACAGTATTTTATATATTTTTGGTAATATTTTTTAGTATTTTATTTTTTATTTTTTAGTATTTTATTTATTTAATTTAATTTTTTTTATTTTTTGTATTACAGAAAAGCAGTATGATCTCGATTCGCAGTCACTGCATAATAACATGTTGCAATTACTTACCGAAAATACGCCAAAAAAGGATGCAGTGGACAATTTTCTGGAGCAGATAGGAGATGTGCTGCGTAGGTTGAACTATCTTCGAAGAAGGCAAACACAAATGGAGTTGTTGCATCTCATTCACAGGGCAGAAGACGAAGAATTGACGGAGAGGGAAATTACAAAACGATAAATTTGTTATATTATTATCGTTATCTTTAATTTTTTTACCAATATATTATACATTATATAATAAGATAAAACGTTTTTTTCTTTTCAATAAAACTCGACCAGTGTTCATATTTGAATCTGAAAAAAATTTTTTGTTACACACTACGTATATATGTATGTCAAATTCGAAACGTTTAGGTATGTACGATCTTATATTTATTAATAATTCTTAGGAAAAAATATGGCTTTTTTATTTTATATCTTATAGATAATTATATAACATGTATATAATTACATAATACAGAAATTTAATATTCATTAATAATAAATGAAGATACTAGTTGACTCGTATGATAAAAATCTGAAGAAGAGTAATGCCTAATCGAGTCCTGTACACCAGATGTTAGTGTGTGTTGATACATGTGATTTATTAATAATGTACAATTTCCTTACGTTTCGATCCTTGGTTTGGATCCTTATCAAAGAACTTCTAATATGGTATAAACATTGTGTTACCTAGAACACTTTATATTAAAATTACATAAATGATGTTAACATCAATGTTTATACCATATTAGAAGTTCTTTGATAAGGATCCAAACCAAGGATCAAAACGTAAGGAAATTGTACATTATTAATAAATCACATGTATCAACACACACTAACATCTGGTGTACAGGACTCGATTAGGCATTACTCTTCCTCAGATTAATATTCATTGTTTAGGGCTTTCCTCCACTGCCAATCAAGTGGGTTTGAAGTTTCAAAATACGTAGCAAAGGCATCTCTAATTCGTATAGCTTCAACGTTTCTTCGTGCATTGCAATTTTGTATATTTTCAATTCCAGTCGAAATTACATTTCGGTCATTGCTACTTAAAACAGAATAAATTCTTTCCGATGGCTCCAATTGAAGTTCATGTTTCATTATAAAATTATGTATAGCTGTTGCAGCTTGAACGGCTAATTTGGCCGTTGAAATGTGAGAGACAATTGGCCGACGAAAAATTCGCCATTTTGCCGCTAGTAACCCAAACGCACATTCTACTGTTCTCCGTGCTCTACTTAATCTGTAATTAAAGATTTTCTTCGTAATAGTTAAATTCCCACTTCGAAAATATGGCCGCATCATATAAGATGTTAGTGGAAATGCCTCGTCCCCTACTAAGACATACGGAAATTTGAATCCGCTATAATCAAAATGCCTGGCCATAGGTAATTGAAGTAATTTTCTTTCTAATAATCGAGCAAGGTCACTGCTGGCAAATACACCCGCATCGCTACGTCTCCCGTCTGCTCCAATGTCCACAATGCTAAAGCAACAATTCGCATCACTCACAGCAAGTAGGTTTATACTGTGACTACCTTTGTAGTTATAGCAGGATGAGCCACTATTCGGTGGTGCCTTCAGTTAACAAGAATTTAATGTCAGATTTACTAAAAAATGTACGAAAATATGGTTGTATTAGGTACATACCTGAATGATAATGTGTTTCCCATCTATAGAGCCAACGCAATTTGGAAATTGACAGATTTGTTGAAATTCGTCAGCAACCTTTTGCCAATTTTCAGCGGTAGGTTACAGAAAAACTTTATCTTTCAAAACCTCCCACAATGCAGTGCAAGTCTGTCTTACAATTTTGGATGCTGTATTGGGTGCAATACGAAATGCATACGAATGAGATGCTAAACTGTCACCGGATGCTAACCAGCGCAAAGTCAGCTGTAATCTTATACAAGGTGAAATTGGGATTCGACAAACTTTTTTTTTCTGAATTTGTGGTCCGACTAACATTAGTAGTTCTTCAAATAATTCTGGAGTCATTCTAAAGTAATTAAAGTATTTTTCACGATCAGATATTTGCATCTCAATGACCAAATTATCACTTGCACCTTGTAAATGCCTCATTCTATGAGTGAACATTGGTCGTACCCAGAATTTCCGTTTCATTTTCATATTTTTCTGTTTTTGTAATAAAACAATGTAACTTAAGTACAATTTTCGCACTCTCTCGAACATTGGTACAGCATGCCAAGTTGGCAAATTTTTCACCATTTGTAGTTTTTTTAACATAATTAATAAAACTAAAAAAAAATAAGACTAATAAGACTTTTGCGAGGGAGAGAGCTAAACTAAATAATTACCTTACTGAATAATTACCTGCTTTTTCATTCATGTTTCAAGATTTTATATTTTCAGCCTCGTTACAGTTCTTTATATCCTCTTTATTCTGGCTATGGGCCTCAATGCACGATCAGTACTGTTTCCAAGCCAAAATCCAAATTCAACATGGTATTACTTGCTTGGTATTACTATTAATAATCTATACCTTTACCATGAAAAGATTGCGTATTGTCAAGATAATAACTTCGCTAAAAATACGTACTTTGAGAATAACGAATTTGCGTTTGGAGAGCATATGCGCACTTCCCCGTTAAAGTTAATTAATTGTTTTAATATTATATGAAGTATTGTTTATGTTTCTCTTGTACACTTTCTCTTTTAACTCAACTATGCATATTAGTTCCGTTCCGTGACAGTTTTCTCTACCCGTCCCATTCAGCAAAAACGGAAAGGAATCTGGTTACAAAATATATTTTACCATTACAATTCAATATTTTAGAGAACTCACAACAATATTATTAGCAAGATAATTGCACAAATTATATGTATATTATTGTTTCAACTGCTCAAAATAACGAAATATCGATGAATCAAGCATATTTACCAACGATCGACGCGACATTCCGTTCCGTTTTTGCTGAATGGGACGGGTAGAGAAAACTGTCACGGAACGGAACTGGAACGGAATGCTCAATTCTAGTGAGATACCCGATCCGTCATTCCGATCCGTGCTTAATGGGACGGCACCCTAAGGCCAGGTTCATACCTTGACGGAAAAACGGAAAGCGGAAAAGCAGTAGCCAATCAGGTAGTCGACTTTCTGTTAGTTTTGTACTATTTACTACCAGCGCGAGTTCTAATCGATTAACTGCTCTTCCGCTTTCCGTTTTTCTGTCAAGGTGTTAACCCGGCCTAAGACGTTGCGTCTTATAGCGAATTCGATCGCCTGCACTAGTGTACACTGAGTGTAAATTTTCCCAGTGCAGCGTGTTCGATCGATGGCCCCTGTTTGGTGCACTGCACTCGTCGTATTCAGTAACATTGCACTATTATGGTACACATCATATGCTGTGTTCGATTAGCGTCACATTACACTAGTGTAGCACTGACTTTATATTCGGATAGATAAAGCAAACTGAGCGAGTGCAAAATTTCTTGCACTGCCAATTTCGTCAGTGCAGTTTGCTGACACTACTAGGTTACACTCGCATAGTTTAGTGCAACACGAATTCAGTGTAGTATTGGCGCGGTGTAGTGTTGCACTCGTACAGTTTAGTGCAACACGAATTCAGTGTTAAGCGGGAAGCACAGACTTTTGCATAACGCATAAAGCATGTGCATAAGGAATTTCATTGGCCCATTTTCTTATGCATGAGTCATTGGACCAATCAAATTCTTTATGTATATGGTTTATGCGTTATGCAAAAGTCTGTGCTCCCCGCTTAAGTCGACCGAATTCGCTATTAAGTCGCAGCACACACTTTTGCATAACGCATAATGCATGACGCATAAGAGAATCAACAAATCATAATCCTTCTTTTCCTCCCACTTGACAGAAGAAAAGCATTTTGATCGGTTGATTCTCTTATGCGTTATGCAAAAGTGGGTGCTGCGGTCTTAAGTTCGGTTGTTTGTTTTTTCATATTTTCGAAAAGAAATTGCCGACTTTGACTGTGCTTTGCGATTACTCAAAATCCGCTAAGCGGTCCCGTGTCCCTTTCGTTCTTCCTGACGCTTAAGCCCATTCTACATTGGTCGTATCGTAGCATCGTAAGCGTCGTGAAACTTTAAATTGACACATCGGATTGGCTGTTGCAACAAATTTGTGACCTGCGACGCCTACGATACGACTAATGTAGGATGGGCTTAAAGCCCATTCTACATAGGTCGTATCGTAGCATCGTAAGCGTGAGACTTTTAATTGACACATCGGATTGGCTGTTGCAACAAATTTGTGACCTGCGGCGCCTACGATACGACCAATGTAGAGTGGGCTTTATATTAGCGGCGTGACGACGTCGTGGACGCAGACGCCCGGTGTTTTCGCTATTTTCGCGGGTTATTGTATCATTCTTGAAGACTTCGTTAGGCCGGAATCAGACTACGCATTGAAAATTGAGATTGAAGATTGAAAATTAAAATTTGACCAATGAGGATAAAGAAATTATAACTCCTATTATTTTGATTAGCCAAAATTCAATCTTTTAATCTTCAATCTCAATCTTCAATGCGTAATCTGATTCCGGCCTTACTTACTGCCTAGTGCGGTATTTTCGTTACTGGCCGTATCGACTCAGTTCTAGTTGAGTGCCATTCATTAAAGTTAGTTAAAGAACGCATCCAGAAACACCATCGCTTATTGAGCGCTCAGTGAGCTCTTGTATGTATACATACATACTTGTTTGGTTTATATTTTTAGATCTAATATGTCAATCAGATAAAAAAGTTTACTGAGCACTTAGTAAACGGTCGTGCTTCTGGATGTACTTAAAGTCCTTCGATTCCTTCCTTTCCATAAAATAAAAGTTCTGATTAGTTGAATTTCTTATGCTTTATGCCTAGTTTTCACACTGGATGCGATGGGCGATGAACGACGAGCGATATCCAATAAAAGCTTTGCTTTTGCTCATACGACGATGTAAAGCAGAGTTCTTATTGGTTATCGCTCGTCGCGCCTAGAGTCCTAGATATCAGAGAAGCGCAACCGGCTTAAGTCAGTATCGCAAAATTACTAAAAACAGTATTAAAAATGGCTTGTTTGCAGACGAATTATGAAATCCACCAATCATCTATTAGTCAGCCATTTTTAATACCAATGAATGAATGTCATGATTGGTTGACAGTCATCAGCGAATCAGGATGCGGAACATCGGTTGCGATTCTCTGATATCTAGGACTCTAATCGCGCCTAGTGTGAACTAGGCTTTATGTATTAGGCCGGGTTTAGAGACCCTCTAAGCAGATTCGCGACACGGAACAGCCAATTTTGATTAGTCCGTCATTATTCCCGTCAATATTCGAATATCAATATTGTAGAAATGGGCGATGTTCGTGTCGGTACTCTAAAAATTGTTTGCAAACTAATCTATTTTATGAAAAATCAATTTTTCCAACCAAAACAAGCATAGAATGACAGAAATAGCGTTAATAGCATCTCCCCGAACGCACCTATTATGCGATTGAAGTAATGCTTACTAAAAAAATTATGTTTTATCTTTTTTTATTAAGTTATTGTTTTTTTATTTTTTTTCAATTTCTCTCTCTTCTTTTGATTCTTTTTTTTTTTAAATAATCAAATATTGTGGGAACTGCATTTGGTTTTAATTTTCGCATATCAGTTCTTTGTTCCCACATAATTGGAGCAAAATTTACCTACCTATATAATAAGAAAAAAGATTAACTTATTAAATAATCATAATTGACATATAGAAAATAAATAAATCTTTAAAAAGACACAGAGTTGTCACATATTTTATTTATTTTCATATAGTGAAACTATGGAGTATAGAGAAGAAGGAGACCGAACTGACATAGACGAGGCCCTAAAAAACCGTGTTCAAAAGTGATCATCTGAATTAGTTCGTTCTAGATGTCGCTTTTGTTCCACGATACCGTCTTCGCAGTAGTTTTTACAAAGTTTTAGGTGAATTGTTGAAACCGGTAAATACAAAATTTCGACCTGTTTCATCCCGGCTTTGGGTGTATCACCCCGATTATTTTTTAAGAGATTCCTCACGCGTGTGAGGCCACAATTCATATAAGTTTAATTATAATGACGCGTATATGTTCGTTTCCCGGTTGTAAATCGGGAAATGCAAGTGTTACTGTTAGAATCTGCGCACAATGGAGGAACAGATATTAGATATTGAGCAGGGCCGAGACGGTCCTAGGATATCTTACTGTAAGTTTGAAACACGAAAAAGAAATACGGAATAAACGGGTGAAGAAGGGAAGATGTCGGAAGCGAGGAGACATGAAGAGCGGGTGAAAAGATTGAACGGGCGAAAGGCGCTGCGCATATAGGCGAAGATGAGAAGAAGAGGAAGGAACGCGACAAAAAGAACAAGAATAGATAGCTGAAAGTATATGCTAATAGGTAACAAGAAACATTAATGGCAATAGTCATAGTTGCAAAGATATAAAGGTAGCGAAGTAGGAAATACGAGCGTTAGATAGGCGAGATCCCGAGAGAAAGCGGGGAGCAATAGGCTCATCGGAAGGAGGCCTGGCGAGATGAATGCCGAACAGGTGATACCTCGCCGGGTCTCGTAGAAAACCGTGATAGGGTCGGCGACAGGGGGGGGTTTTTAGCTGGTAGGCGCACTGCCGGTAGACGTTGGTGCGGTCGGAGTCGGGGGAGGCGAGGACGCAAGAGGTAAGGGGGGATATTCCCGGGGATCCGGGCAAGCCAGGCACGGAGATATTCCCAGGGATCTGGGCAAAATGTGCCACCTCGGGCGTCCTCGGCTTTCCTAACGAGGACCGACACCGCGTCCCTGGCCGTGCGAATCCAGAACAACCAGGGGGCTTATTACGGTTTTTCGGTGAATTTAATCACTTTTCACATTTTCATATCACGTGACTTTGGTCACCCAATTACGGAATTGTTGAGTGAAAATGTGAGATAACTAGGTACTTTCGGTATAGTACTTCTCAAATTTTCTCATTTTCACGAAACCAAACCAAACAAAATAGTTTGCAAGTCTTGAGTGAGGCGGACGATTCGCAGTCGGGTTAAAATTTAATTATAATTAGTGAGATTAGGCACCTAGAGATGAACGTTACAGAAAAACAGAAAAGAATTTTATTAAATTATATAAGTATGAATGAAGATTTTGCACGAGGCCGCCTGCGATATAATAACGGCAATAAAAAAATATATTATTAATCCTAACATATCATTAAAATGAAAAGGTCAAGCCATGTTCAAAAATAGAT
>NW_017274977.1:1318705-1320143 GCF_001594065.2 Cyphomyrmex costatus | reverse complement strand
AACCAAAAATTGAAATGTATGTTTAAAAAGATTTTATTTGCGATATTTTACAATAAATAACGTGCATTAATATAAACGAGATATTACAAAAATATCTAATGAATACCTAATAATCCTTTAAAATAGCTATGAAAAATAAACGAATAAAATGAATTATATGAGCAAATTATTTTAGTAAAGAATATATAAATACATCATATAGCTAAATAAACAAGTGTTCCTATTAAACAATATTAAAATTCAGAAAATATTTTTATATATTTCTAGTTACTTTTAGTAGTTTTAATTTTCTAAATTTGATATGAATTAAATAAATCTTATCATAAGTAATACTATAATAGCTCGCAATACCTTTGATGTAAAAATACTAGATGAAATGTTCTCGCGGATACATAGAGTGAATTTGGATCTAAATTTGATTGACCAATACTACTATTATATGCAACGTTTCATCTTGTCTTATTACACCATAGTAATAACTAATAACGATAAATTATATTACAAAACGTATACATGTATTTGAGTTTTTTCAACAAATTATACGAGTTTTCAATAATCTTTCAAAAAATCAAAATTTTATTTATAATTCTGATAAAACAGATTTATTCAACTAATATCTGTTATCATATTTTAGTTAAACGTATTTGTATTATAGTAATTATTATGTCTAACGCATTTATAATATGTATATTTTTAAAGCATTATATATATTAGTATATATGTATATATAACAGTTGTTTTGATATAGCTAACTTTATTAACAGTAAAGAATAAAAAATTGGCGAGACTAATCTTTCAATATTACATCCAGTAAAATTATCAGAGTCGAATCTTCTCAAATTAGGTCCTATACCATAATATAGATCATGATATACATATATAACGTATATTACAACTCATTACAGACAAGAAGCTAAATTGTCATTAATATTATGCATACATTTTTGACTCTATATCACTTTTGCTATGTTTGAAAAATTTATCTTTTGACTGACACATCTTTGTATTGACCTTAATGGTCAAAAAAATATTTGGTTGTATCACTTTTACCAAAAAATGGGAAAAATTATTACATCATCCAATTCGTTTTATTAACTATTGAACATTTGATAACATCTTATATTTTTGATTGAAGAATTCGGCATATAAAATTGCTTGACATTGGCAATGAATATTTTACATAGCTCCAATTTATGATTTAGATTCTTGTCGATATTATCAGTCCAACTGATTTAATAACTAGTGTTTAAGATATTTTTTATAATTCTTTTCTGCGTTTATTTATTTAAAAAATTGTGTGTTAACACCGCTAAAGAAAACTCTGTGAGTTGAGAAACGCAAACGGTCCTTTTTATCAAGCAACATAATAAATTAATTTCCAACAACTTTATTATATTAATTGCCTTTATTCTTATTTTATTGTTGTTACAAGCTAGAT
>NW_017274977.1:1233747-1316153 GCF_001594065.2 Cyphomyrmex costatus | reverse complement strand
AGAGATTACATACTAGCGTGTTTTTAGAAAAACAAAGATAAAAATTATTAAATATTTGTTTTTTCTCTTCATGATAGAGCGATATACGTTTTGTAATTTAAATTGCATAGATAACTATTGACTTCTAAATATTTAATAAAATCTTATTTCGAAGAGGAGCAACATTTAGAAGCATTAATAAATGCTATGTTAAATAATTGAGATGCCATGCTAAAAAAAAAAAACGTAAAGTTTCATATCAGGAGACGCGGTATTATAGTGTGTGTTTGGTCATGTTCAAAAACTGAAAGACAAGTCTCTTATCCCGAGCTGGGAACAACATTATGAGTGTGAGCCTAGTTAACGTACAAAATTAAATACATGTACGAAAGGTGGACTGTATCAATAAATAACGTTGATTTTACATTTTTCTATTTTTTGATTTTTTATTTACGTCTCTCCACCCTTTGTTCGCATGCAGTATCAATAACGTAGAACGATGTGAATAAAAATGAATATTAAGGACGATATAAGTAAAATAAGAAATTATTAATTTTCCCTTTACCAATAATTAGTAATTGCTAATTACTACAATAAATTAATTCTTCTTTAAGGAACCTGAGTAATCGCTGCGACTACATTGGACTGTGACGTCATAAACAAAATAATAATACATTAAAATTTCTGGTATGCCTTTTGTAAATAAAGAAAATTTAGGTAAAACAAAATAATAAGATTATCTGTAAAAGTGGGTCAAAGCTCACTCCTCTTGTCAGCCAGTAAATAATCATAAAAAGCATGTAAAATGCGTTTACTAGCGTTTATTCATTGTGCATGCATATAGGCCTGTTCTTTTTGCCTTATTTCGATCAATCGTTTGTCTTTGTCTGTCTAATGGACCGATAACAAAGAGATTATATAATCTCTTTGACCGATAATCATGGACATAGGGAAGATTCGAACCAAAAAAATCATAGATATAGGGAAGATTCGAACCAGAAATCGTGGATATTACCGACATGATCGTGGACATTGGCTACATAGTTCAATGTCCACGTTTAGTGGACATAGAGGCGCTTCAAAATAAAGTTGTAGCTAAATCCCGGGCATAGCCGCTCTCAGGCTTCTCTCTGGTGAATGGAAGGCTTGCGACCAGGTAGAGACCCTCTAGGGTCTCTAGCTTGTGTGTGTATATAGCGCCTCGCCATGGTAAAAGTATGAACTAATAGGCGTGAAAAAGTGATGTTTTGACGACAAATTTTTTCTTGCGTGCCATTTCGTCAATATTTGCTTATTTGTGAAAATGTGACTTCCCTCGTACTCGTAAAAATCCTAAAAATTGGCGGAAACTGCAGTTATCGTGAAATTTTATACGTAAAAGCGTATATTTCACTCGTTTCATCAGCTGTCAAAATGTGTGATTCTGTCCGAGTATAGGCTCACTTTACGTGTCTTTTACGACCATTTACTGACTATCAGAGGAGGAAAGGATAGTTTCCGCCAATTTTCACAAGTGTTTTTGAGCGATCTCGCCTTTTAAATTTATCCAAATTGTCTTTATTAAAAAATGGGACGCAAGAAAAATTAATGTTTTTTCTCGCCTATGACGTCACAATTCCAACATGGCCATCGCCGGTATTCAGGAGCCTTAAGACGTGATCTGGCCGTATCGTTATATTAAATTTTCTGGAGGCGAGAGCCATTAATTAAATAAGAAGAAGAAGAAGATACACGAATCATCTTCAGCATGTCCTTGACAAAGTAAGAGTTATTTTCATATGCAAATTTATGTTTAGTAAAATTATTTCATTACTATTATCACATATTAAATAATACAGAAAAAAAGAGACTCTTTCTTTGTGATTGACTTGAAAACAGTTATCTTAACCTATAAGCATAGAATCAGGACGTACAAATTATCTGGTTGTAATAATAGTTGTTTAATTTCTTTCTCCGATTTAGCTTGTTACCTGCCCCTACTCAAGTGTTGTGGGATAGGGAGGATGAGGCTCGCGAACAAAAATTACGGCAAAGACCGGTTTCAGCGCTGGTTAAAGCCGTTGTTACGGCACCACCTTATGGGCAGCGACGAGGATGGATACCACGCAATCCAGAAGTAAGCAATTGCCATAATTTGACAAATATACATTCTTTATCAGCATAATTTAATTTCTTTTGCATTTTCTAAAATCACAAGTGATTATGTCAACTTTGTAATTCTTCTAAGTATAATACATTGTATATGACACGTAGGACTTTGGAGATGGAGGAGCTTTTGCCGAAATTCATGTGGCACAGTATCCACTTGGAATGGGGATAAAGGGCAAGGAATCTACAAGCAATGCCTTAGCAATACAACTCGACGCTCAAGGAAAAGTAAAGTATGATCTTATAGCAAGACAGGGTCATAGCAAAGATAAAGTAAGTTTCGATCTTGCTGTAAATATGTATTCTGGAATTATAAACTAGCATCTTTAATTCATTAATTTTTTTTATAGATTGTCTATAGCAAGTTGAGTGATTTGCTACCATCAGAAATTACAAATGAGGAAGATCCTACCTTGCAACGACCTCTGGATGATGAAATTGATGAACTCACAGATAAAACAAAAAAAGCGTTAGAAAAGATAACGAGATCAAAGATTGCAGCAGCTATGCCTGTAAGATGCGCAGAGAAACAAGCTCCGGCTCAGTATATACGTTACACACCGTCACAACAAGGACAATCCTTCAATTCAGGCGCAAAGCAAAGAGTTATCAGAATGGTGGAGGCACAAATTGATCCTCTGGAACCACCAAAATTCAAGTATGTACAGTGAAAATAAGATGATTGTGAAATTGAATAAGGGAACAACTACAATTACTGGATGTTTTAATTAAAAAATTTTTGATTGCAGAATTAATAAAAAGATTCCGCGAGGACCTCCATCTCCTCCAGCGCCTGTTATGCATTCTCCCACGAGAAAAGTAACGGTAAAGGAACAAAAAGAATGGAAAATTCCACCATGCATAAGCAACTGGAAAAATGCAAAAGTATGAAGTTTAAAATTATTTTATGTCTCACATTTTGTACTTGTCTTACTACCATAAGAGATAATATTGAAATGTTAATTTAATATACTTGATTCTACCTAGAATTTTATCTAAGAAACAAAACTATGTTTTTAGGGTTACACCATTCCCTTAGACAAACGTCTCGCTGCAGACGGTCGAGGGCTACAACAGGTTCATATTAATGAGAATTTTGCCAAGTTGGCAGAAGCTCTTTACATCGCGGACAGAAAAGCTCGGCAAGCTGTCGAAATGCGAGCGCAATTAGAAAAGAAATTGGCTCAAAAAGAGAAAGAGAAGAAGGAAGATCATTTGAGGCAACTCGCGCAAAAAGCTCGAGAAGAGCGCGCTGGCTTGAAATCTGCAGCAACGTTAGGTTTGTATAATTGCTAGTTCACATACAAAATAAATAATAAAATATTTCGGAAAATTAAATCAAGACAAAAATAATAAAGAGATGTTTTTTTTCTCTCTACAGATAAATCTGAAGAATCACGTGAGAGAGATCAACTTAGACAAGAACGGCACAAGGATCGCGCTCGCGAACGTAATTTAGCTCGCGCTGCACCTGATAAACGTTCTCGTTTGCAACGCGAACGCGAGCGCGACATTAGCGAACAAATTGCACTCGGTTTACCAGCAAAAAGCGTTCCTAATACGGGAGAAGCGCAGTTTGATCAACGTCTTTTTAATACCAGCAAAGGGATGGATAGCGGTTACGGACATGACGACGAGTATAATGTCTACGATAAGCCGTGGAGGGATGGCAATTCTATTGCTTCGCACGTTTACCGTCCTAGCAAAAATATTGACAAAGACACGTATGGAGACGATTTGGAGAAATTGATTAAAACAAACAGGTGAGAATATTTATATTTTGTCTACACAATAAGTTTTAATTTAAATAATTATGAGTAGTCTATAAATAAATTGTCTATAAATTTAATGCTATTGTTGCTTGTTTTTTTTTTATTATAGATTCGTTCCTGACAAGGAATTTAGTGGAGTCGATAGATCGGTTACGCGATCGGGACCAGTACAGTTTGAGAAAGATGAAGAAGATCCTTTCGGTCTGGATCAGTTCTTGAAACAGGCAAAGCGCGCCAGTAGCTCGACTACCACAACAACAAAGCGCAAAGAACAAAGCGAACGGGAACAACGCAGAGACGATCGTGATAAACGTAGAAAGCATTAAGTATGCTTAATATACTTTCTCATATATCAGGCGAGATATTCTTAAAAGTTTATTTTACGTTATGACAAAAAAAAGATTAAAAACGTAAGACATGCAACACTTATTTTTATACATATAAATAGATGGTACTGTTTAAATATAATTAATTATTAGTTATTGTGAAAAGTACATCGTAGCTTTGACATATTACGAAAATGATAGTAACATGATGTTTTATAATTATATTAGAATTATAGATCTTATTTTGAGTGTGTATTCTCATTTTCAATTTGTATAAATGTAGAAAACATTTTTGTACATAAACTATAATTAATAAAATTTGGTGATAGTTACATTATTGTACACTTCTTCTTAATAAAGAAAAGTTCTTTTTGTGAAAAATATAGTAGTATAATGTATATGAAAAATTTGAGCCTCTACAACTGTCCATTCTATTTTTATTACTTATTTCGAGAAAAAACAAACGCATTTATCATTTTAATAGGGAAACTTCAACAAATTTAATGAGGATTATATATAGGTCGCTTCATGAACAAAAATTATTGCTTTTCTTCATTTATTTTGAACTTTATCGCGGAATAACGCGTCTATATTTTTAATCGTCAACCATTTATTCTCGCTGTAATGTTGAATAAACTTTTAAGAAATTATTACGTGGATATTGGACACAATTATATAGAAATACAAAATATATAACCAAAAAAATCCTTCTAATTTTTATTGGAGGAACCTAAACCTATACTTGTAATATAAGAGTTAATAGAAAAATAAAAATTTGTGATTTAAAAGATTACAGATCTAAATTTATAATATTTGAAGAGATTGATTTGAATATATTTCTATATCATTTTTTAAATGAAATAAATTCTTTCGAATACATTTTAATTGATCCATTTTTTACGCGGTATAAAACTTCGTGCCCTTGTGCGAAATTTGACATTGGTCAAATCAGCAACACAAGACTGTCTTCGAAATTAAGGACGTTCTCTGAAAAATCAATTTTCTTTAGATTTTTCTGAAACTTACAGAAAAAGCTTGTTTTAGTGTCTTGAACATGTGTGCTTTAAAACTCAATAGCCGAAATGGGATTAAAAATCAAGATATTTCACTTCAAAGTTGAAGCGTTTGACATAAGATTTCTATCTAAAGTTTATTCAAAAGTGGTCTTTTTATTCACTATTAAAAGAAGTTTTTCTTTGAATAGAGAACTATATTTTGACAGAATTTAGGAAATATTATAAAACGTAAGAAACATCAAGGATGAAAAAAAATCATAATTGATCGATTTTAATTTATGAATAATTATTACTTTATGAATATTGAAAATTTTCAAAAATATTAAATCTTATTTGCTTGTATGTGCATATCAGTTGATTAGCTGAAAAAAATATACCTTCACACAGGAAATTAAGAAAAAAATTACAATATTAAAGAGAGAACTTTAATAAAAATAAAAATCTTTTCGCATTTATTTCTTGTTGTAATAGAATAATATCAGTTCACAAAATTTGTATGTGTGGGCGCGTATATGCGCATATTCATGAAAATAATAGATACAAGTGAAATTTTTCACAGATGTGAATCTTCTAAGTGCCAACACATGTTAAAAAAAAGAATATATATTTTATTTAATAAAGAATATTCCATATATGTTGTACAGATTCTGAATTATTCAATTTACAATGTCCACAAAAAAATCAAAAGTCGCATACATCTACATTGTATTGATTACAATATTTTTAATATTTTAAAATATACATTTTATTACATATGTACAGAATTATTAGTTATATTTGTCGGATCAAAAAATTACTTTTATGAGATGTTCCAGATAGGTTTCAGTTTATTGAACGCACCTATCTTTTTTAAGATCACATTACTGTTCCCAATTTGACGGATAGATATCAGACTTGATACAACCTAATTTTAATTTGATTAGAATAAATTCTATAAATACTTATTCTGTATCTCTATTTTTCTACTTTTTATTTTACACTATTTTACCGTTTAATCCTGTTTAAATCTACACATGTATTCATAAAACAATGCTTTTATTTTTAGATTCTTTTTGGAATTTGAATGTAAACTTTTTGCATTATTCCAGATAATTAAATATCCTTTTATCAGAGATTATTGTAACTAATAGCATAAAAAACGCTAGTTTATTACTTGAAATATTATACTAACTTTGCATATAATAGTATCACAGAAAATGTATTGTGCAGTATTTTACATATATACTGCAGATTTTTACAAATCAACATAATTTTTCTAATAATGGTAATTGCAAATTATATATAAAACGATTTTATTGTCTTTAATCAATCATTTATATAATGATTTTAATCATTTACATTAATATAAAGAGTCAAGATATATTTGTTTATATACATTGTCCTAGCATTTATGTAAAAAATGAAATTAATAACTAATTTTTTTGTGTTAATTCTAATTGTGGACGAAATTGATCACATGTATTTCAATTAATTATTTTACGCATAAGGTAATTGTCAAATGCTGCATACAAATAAAACAAATACAAATAAAACGTAATTTTATCATTTACGTTTTACAAACGTTGTCTTTTTCGAGGAATTTTCTAGTTTTAACATGCATAAATATCTCAACGGTAAAAGTGATGTTCTTGTGCATAATTAATTGAATTTATAAAATTTTATTTACATCTTGCGCAACTTAGAAAGATTAAAATAGATTAAGATATAATAACTGGTAGACAAAAATATTTTTAATTAGGTCTAGAATTCGGAAGGCAGATGGTAATACTAACAGAATTTTTCTTCAAGACGTGTGAGGGTGCGTTTCGAATTACGTATAAAACGTGTAACTTATCAATACATCCTCCTCTATTATTCGGTGGCAACAATGATAAATGATGTATCATTAATAATTCGGAGCACACTTATATTAATAATACAATAAGTTATAACTAAAACAATCATACTACATAATCATTGTAATAAAAAAATTAAGAAAGTAAATTTTATTGATAGATCATCAATAAAAAAAATATTATTTTTATTATATTATATTATCAATAAAATTATTTCAATAATCTCATGAATATAATTATTTGACGAATCACATGATCTTTCTTTCATCTGTATGTTTGTTTCTTAACACTAGTGTAGACTCGATCACACTTCTAAAATTTAAGCGTATTTGCGCGTAACTCTGTCTTTAAGTTTTCTCTTTTTCGGAAGGCAAATGGTTGTAAATTTAATTATATTGTTTAGTCTATACAGAAATAATTGTATTGCTTGTTTTATACTGATACTTTGCTTGTATTTCTATCGCTAGAGTTGTCACATTTACATAGTTCTGTTGTCTCTCCTGTACATTTTGACGGACAACCGTCTTTTATCGCCTCTGATTTTATTTCAATATCATAAATTTTAGTTTTTGGCGATGGTTGTTCATATTTGCATATCACAGCATACATATCGCCACCTAAACGAAGCGCCAGCCAACGATTCTTTATAACTGCTAATTTCAGACATTCGCATTTCATTTTAGCGTGAAAATTCGTATGTAAAGTTCTACCCATTCCCTCAATGACTACAAGATCCACATTATGCTCGACCATTGCAAGACATAAATCCAAATTCAGACGACTGTTAACATCAAAATAATGTTAGTTAATTAACATTATTGAAGTATTAATTAAATTACAATTTCAGATTTTACATTACAAGTCAAATAATAACTTGTAATTATGAAATATTTTAAACATGAATACCTGAGATCCAAACAAGGACCTGCTTGCGCAGTTTCCATAGCTATGAGAGTATTGTCTTCCAGCGCTTGTTTGATAACATTACAGATTTTCGCGGCGTCCCGTAATGTGACGACTAATTCAGGATATGTTACATCATTCAAAGCTGGCATAGAATTAGCACACAATATTACCTGAAAGCATAAAAAATAATTTTATATATTAATTTATGTTTAATGTGATTAAATAAATTTTATTAATTAGATAATAAATTCGTATTAAAAAATTAGATCACAGTGCAAAAGTTCGTGCCCGATTTATTATTCAAAATTAATAATAAGTCGGATATGAACTTTTGCACTGATCTAATAATACATACATATATATATATATATATATATAATAAATTTGTTTTTTTAAAATAGTTTGAAGTATGATTCAAGTATGGATAGCATCAGTAAAACTAACTTTAGTTCCTCGTTGCAATAAATCTCGTGCAAATGGCAGAATTCCAAGAATTATATCTACGCCACTATTATCGATAAAGATGGCTGCACATTTGTGAGGTGGTCCATTCTGTAATCTGTGTATCCAATCATCTAAATTATCCTCTAGCCATGGTCTGCCTATTTCGAATTTCAAAAATTATGATAGAATATTATTTTAAAACATATCAAGAGTAGAAAAGAATTTATTAGAACACAATTTTCGTAATACTAAATGTTACAATATTAATGTTTTTATTTAATAACAATGATTTACCTGGAATTTTCGCTTGAGCTTCTTCAAAACCAAAATCATTGGTTTCTAATAGCTTTGCAACATCTTTTGCACCCCAATCAAATATATTACCACTGAGAACACCAAGAATCAAAGCTTTTATCTTTTCTACACCTTCTAACTTATCTATAACAGTTATACGTTCATGTAGATATCTTAACGCTTCTTCGTTCTCCTTTCTTTTTTGCTGCAAACAAAGCAAGCATATAAATTTCATTTTGATAAATTTATTTTAAAAATACCGAAGAATCAAACTAGATATACCTACATGTAGGTACGGATCTGGAAAATCGAATTCTTTCATGCAATGCTCGATGGTGTCCAATAATATTCTAACCGTAAGTGCCCCATATGCACTGTAAGTTTGTATTACTCAAATTAATAACTCGATAAATAAATTAAATTGTTTTTACCGCGTGCGATTAATTTTAGTATTTTTCATAGCGACAAAAAACTTACAACGGCTGCGCATGAAGATAGTGTAATCTGTTTATGTATTTCTCTTTTAGTTTTAATCCTCTGTCTTTTGCTGTTGGACTGAGTGGTTGACTATGAATAGCTCTCGATACAAATTTATCCACAGATTCTTCAAAACATTGCAGCCAATAATCTCTATAAGCAGAAACATTTTAAAATTTAAAACTAATAATTAAATTCAAGAAACATTTTAAGTCTTTACATTTATACATAATTATTGAAATTAAGTAAAAGTCTCACCTTGCCTCTTTATCCTGAGCGAGATCTGTAGTGTCCGGATTGTAAGACACGGGATCTTTCAATAACGGGCAGAATGTAACCGCATATTCCGCTTGGTCAATTTCTAATTGATCGACTTTAATTCCGAGATCGGTTGACACAGAATCTTTAAAACTGGATGACCCGGCATAATTTTCTAACCAACTGCATTTATCTTTTTGTTCGGTACTATACAAATATGCTCCAATCGCACCAAGATAACCTTCATGACGAAGAAAGAGAGGGGTTACCTTATCCTAAATAATAGATATGTGACAATAATATAAATTTTACAGAAACGTACAATTTATGTCAAGACAATCTTGCACGCAAGACAATCTTTGACGTAAACAGCTAATTATTTAAATTATATGATTCAAAGCTATATAATAATTAGATCTATCAAGAAAACATTGGAAAAATTGAGAAAAAGTTAACATAAGGACTAACATGAGACCAATATTTGATAGAATATGAGATAGTATGCATTGATAATGGATGATTACGAAGGAAATAACCACCAAAGTAAACCCTGTCCATGTTGTAAACGGTTGCATACAAACTAGCTATGTGTCCAATATCATTGCTGATGGTGAACAGTAAACTTCTTGCAAGATCAGCTTCAGAAAATTTTGGCTGTCCTAGAATGTTATTAATATAATTAATATCTAAAACTGCTATTATTCAAATATCATAGATATTTAATTTGTTAGGTATTTGCTTGCGATATTTTAATACTTTCTAATTATGCACAAAAGAATTTTGTTATACATTCGTGCTTCTAAAAATTGATTCGTAAAATTACGCTAATTTCCACTTGTAACTAAAACTTTAACGATTTGATATGAAAATAATAAAAAAATAATTAATAATCAATTATTTTTAATTTGATTTTAAATAGATCTCCAAAAAAATGTACTAGAAATTTTTTATGTAAACATTTTTCACTTATTTATATACAATCTTACTTACCACAAGCCACCGCTTTGCCAAAAGATGATGCAATAAGCTCTCCAGATAAACCTTGGGAGGAATAATCGCCCCCATAAATATCTTTCACTAACATATCTACATTACG
This sequence comes from Cyphomyrmex costatus, assembly GCF_001594065.2. Lineage (NCBI taxonomy): Eukaryota > Metazoa > Arthropoda > Insecta > Hymenoptera > Formicidae > Cyphomyrmex > Cyphomyrmex costatus. The sequence continues at coordinate 1,305,602 of NW_017274977.1, read as the reverse complement.
GTGATCTCCTCGTTCTGCAAGTTGCAGCAATTCATCAAAGTCCTAGTAGGGTGTTTTTAAAGTCATTGTTTAATACATATCTATATATACAATTCTCACACGACTCAATGGTACTATGATGGAGCAGAATCTTCTCATATAATTAATTTCGTTATAATTTTATTTCTAGATATTTGTAAAAATTAAACCTAATCCCTCCAAATATAAAGATATTGTTACGCATTTACTGTAGTAGTAGTAGTAAACAGAAATTAATCTAATGATAAAGATTATTAAGGTATAATCTAAAAAATTACATAAATTCTATAGGTACCTTTCTTTTCGTAAGTAATGATCCCAAACCCCAAAATGTACCTCCTCCTGTGGCTGTACCTCCGACTCTTTCAAATATTTCATCTGATTCTACCTATCAAAAATAAAAAAGTTTTAAAATAAATTTATTGAGAATAACTTATTACTATGGTAAGTAAGTTTATAAGTATCTATTGCTTACTTTAAGAATACTGACGCCACTGCCAACGTTAACCAACAAATACGGAAATATATTAGGTCCAGCTTTTTGAAACTTATACTCTGGATTCGCATGTCGGTGATATTCAAATGCTTCACATGGTATATTTTTGAGCAAGAAATTACAACCCTTTATCAGACAGTCTATCTCGTCTTTTTTGTCAACTCTGCAATTTTATCTTATCAATCAGTAAACATAATGTCTCGAGAGTTTCATGTACCAAAAAATTAAAGAATGAATATTTCATATTGTAAGATATATACTTGACATTGAAAATTCAGTTAGTGAAAAAAAGTTAATAAATATATATATGTATATAAACTTACAATAATCCTAATTTATCTTGCAGCAATGGGGTATACTTGAATGCTCCACCTCCAGTAACTTTAATACTTTTTCCATGAAATCGTTCAACATCCACTAAATTCTTTTTGACAAAGTCTAAGCAGTTCTCGATATATCTTGTCTCAAACTTAACAAAATGTAGTCTATTACCCTCAAATACCTTGTATGCTAGTTCTCCACTGTTCCCTAAACCTTCTGCATCCTCATAAAGTGCTTTGCGATAACTAATTGTTGAATAATAAGCAATTTTGGTTAATGATAATCCTGAAATAATACACAATAATGTATACCTAAATTTGGATATGATGTAAAACATAAAAACTATAATGATAATAACTTAACAATATATTTAATAATAAAATTCACTAAATAATATTACAATAATAATAAAGGAACATTATTATATTATTTTTCATAAATTTTTACAATTTATATAATTGTATATCAATGTAAATTTTTTTCATAATTCAATCCTTTTTTAAGCTTGATAAAGTGAAATAAAAACTACTTGGACACAATAGAATCAAAAATAACATAGTATGTAAATTAATTTTTAAGAGATATGATATATATAAGATCAAATGAGTTTTATTCTATTTGTTTTTCTTGTTGATATTTTAATAAGAAAACAGCTTTAACAAAATAATTAAAAAAAAATATCCTTAAAAAGAAAACATTACTGTATATGAAATATTTGTTAATTTATGTTTTCTTTTATTTTTATTTATGTTAAATGATAATTTATGTACAAAAATAGAAGCATAGCTACATAATTTAGTACGCAATATGCTGTTAATAGATATTTATTACGTTACAATATTGTGACAGTTAAACTCGATCGTTGACTCAACGATGATTACTTGAACTGATATTAACGATCATGTTAACCTCTCAAGGGGTCAGGAATCACGGGAGGGACTAACCCCAACTTCGGGAAGATACCGGGTTAACGACGTACCGATGTCTATGGCGAAGGTCTGCGCATTCTTCAAATTGGCGAACACCTCGACAGCGGGTGGTAATTTGATGCATCGTGGATGCGATCGTTCGTCGCTGTCGTTCTCCGCTGCCATCCCCAGGTCTACGAATGATTTGTACGGTTTCTCTCACGACTGTGACTTCGCGGTACCTCCACGGGCATTTAATGCGACTGACAGATTGGCGAACGTGTTTGCATCACGATCACGATAATCAGGTGCCAGATAAGTAGTCTCCAATGCAGTACATCGCCGACGTAAATTCCCGATTCAAGGGGGAAAAATAAAAGATCCCTTCAAGGGAAGGGGTTTTCGTGTTTTTCTTTTTTTCTCTCTTTCTTTCTTTCTCTCTCTTTCTCTCTACTACAGTGTGGCGCAACGAGATCTATTTAGGGTGCGGTTCACTTGACACTACAAATGCTTCGAAGTTTTTGATTGACCAATCGAAAAAAAGAATTATACTAACTAACCAATCAAAAAGTGCTTCAAAACATAGCAATAGACTGTAATCTTAATTCGTGTTTACCCAAATCTGAACGGCGCAAACTGCCGATTTAAATAAATTCTGAAAGTATAAAATATTTATTTTTCAAAATCAGATTTAATTTTTGACAAATATTTAGGAATTTCAAAATAATAAAATTAATAAATAATAGTAAGGCTTTATAAAAATAAATTTAAATAATCAATTGAGAGCTAGAGTTGGTTCTCAGCCCTTCTGTTACGTCATGATGAACAATCTTAGTGCAACTATAGCAAATTTTCATCAATTCATTAGTTAATCCATATGGCGCCAACTGCTGAGTTAAAAATGGGTATCACGATGAACATTTTAAGCATCTAAAATTGTTAGATTGCTTGGCAATTTAACTAAAGTGATATTACCGCGGTAGTCGTTTAGGGTTGCGTTGTAAGTCTGAAAAAAATTTCGGCACGCGATTGAGTGAACTACATACGCGGTACATAAATTCACACCAATTCACACATTATAATAAGCATTGTGATCTAGCTTTGACCGTTAATGGCTTTGCTTCCTTTCTTCTTATTATTGTTTATCAATTGTACGGTCGTAAAAAAGATTCTTATATTTGTTTATATTAATATGCATACAAATATATATGTGCCCTCATGTCCTGTATCAGACAAAACTGAGAAGTAGAGGATTTCTGTTCTTTATTGCATGCATTCGTAACACTGTTATAGATGTGCACATAAATTTATCATAAATGAGTCAATAGGTTTTACATTTGTTATGCAATTCCTCTTTCGCTAATAGCGATATTTATTTCAAACATTAAAATAAATTGCCGTTGAAAGCCAACACAGGATGAAAGTGTGTAATGAAATTTATTTAGTTTTTTTAGTATTTATTTCATTGTTGATATTTATTTCATTTCTAGCATAGAAAATTATTTGCGATTACACCAGATCTGTTTTTTCGTAATTAAACTTGTATTTTTCATCTTTTCTATCCTTGTAAGTTTTCTGTAGTTGAATAGTTACACACTTTTCGAACTTAAAATGGGATAGCTGTATCTTTTGACATTTGAAGAAAGTGAGAAGGACAGTTTCAGTGCAGTCTAGTGCAAACGTATAAGAAGCAGTTCCTTTATCCTTTATCCCACTTTCTCCCTTTCTTGTCTCTCCAGTTGATCACGCATATTCTCTTCCCTTATGTTCTTAGTGGCTAACGGTCGGGTGGTTCGTCAGAACTGATAATTTGTGTATAAATTGTATCAACTGGAAAGAACACATACACACATATACATTATATCCATACATATACACTACACACATAACCTTTGACTATAGTCAAAGCACATAACTGACACACACGCACGCACACATTATACTACTATATTTTTCACAGAGAGAATTTTTCTTTATTAAGAAAAAGTATACAATAATGTAACTATCAGCAAATTTTATTAATTATAGTTTATGTACAAAAATTTTTTCTAAATTTATACAAATTGAAAACAAGAATACTCAAAATAAGATTTATAATTCTAATATAATTATAAAACATCGTGTTACCATCATTTTCGTAACACCTCAAAGCTATGATGTACTTTTCACAATAACTAATCATTAATTATATTTAAACAGTATCATTTATTTATAAGTATATAAATAAGTATTGCATGTCTTACGTTTTCAATCTTTTATTTTTGTCATAACGTAAAATAAACTTTTAAAAATATCTCGCCTGATATATCAGAAAGCATATTAAGCATACTTAATGCTTTCTACGTTTATCACGATCGTCTCTGCGTTGTTCCCGTTCGCTTTGTTCTTTGCGCTTTGTTGTTGTGGTAGTCGAGCTACTGGCGCGCTTTGCCTGTTTCATAAAAAAAAAACAAGCAACAATAGCATTAAATTTATAGACAATTTATTTATAGACTACTCATAATTATTTAAATTAAAACTTATTGTGTAGACAAAATATAAATATTCTCACCTGTTTGTTTTAATCAATTTCTCCAAATCGTCTCCATACGTGTCTTTGTCAATATTTTTGCTAGGACGGTAAACGTGCGAAGCAATAGAATTGCCATCCCTCCACGGCTTATCGTAGACATTATACTCGTCGTCATGTCCGTAACCGCTATCCATCCCTTTGCTGGTATTAAAAAGACGTTGATCAAACTGCGCTTCTCCCGTATTAGGAACGCTTTTTGCTGGTAAACCGAGTGCAATTTGTTCGCTAATGTCGCGCTCGCGTTCGCGTTGCAAACGAGAACGTTTATCAGGTGCAGCGCGAGCTAAATTACGTTCGCGAGCGCGATCCTTGTGCCGTTCTTGTCTAAGTTGATCTCTCTCACGTGATTCTTCAGATTTATCTGTAGAGAGAAAAAAAACATCTCTTTATTATTTTTGTCTTGATTTAATTTTCCGAAATATTTTATTATTTATTTTGTATGTGAACTAGCAATTATACAAACCTAACGTTGCTGCAGATTTCAAGCCAGCGCGCTCTTCTCGAGCTTTTTGCGCGAGTTGCCTCAAATGATCTTCCTTCTTCTCTTTCTCTTTTTGAGCCAATTTCTTTTCTAATTGCGCTCGCATTTCGACAGCTTGCCGAGCTTTTCTGTCCGCGATGTAAAGAGCTTCTGCCAACTTGGCAAAATTCTCATTAATATGAACCTGTTGTAGCCCTCGACCGTCTGCAGCGAGACGTTTGTCTAAGGGAATGGTGTAACCCTAAAAACATAGTTTTGTTTCTTAGATAAAATTCTAGGTAGAATCAAGTATATTAAATTAACATTTCAATATTATCTCTTATGGTAGTAAGACAAGTACAAAATGTGAGACATAAAATAATTTTAAACTTCATACTTTTGCATTTTTCCAGTTGCTTATGCATGGTGGAATTTTCCATTCTTTTTGTTCCTTCACCGTTACTTTTCTCGTGGGAGAATGCATAACAGGCGCTGGAGGAGATGGAGGTCCTCGCGGAATCTTTTTATTAATTCTGCAATTAAAAATCTTTACATTAAAACATCCAGTAATTGTAATTGTTTCTTATTCAGTTTCACAATCATCTTATTTTCACTGTACATACTTGAATTTTGGTGGTTCCAGAGGATCAACTTGTGCCTCTACCATTCTGATCACCCTCTGTTTTGCACCTGAGTTAAATGGCTGTCCTTGTTGGGACGGTGTATAACGTATATACTGAGCCGGAGCTTGTTTCTCTGCGCATCTTACAGGCATAGCTGCTGTAATTTTTGATCTCGTTATCTTTTCTAACGCTTTTTTTGTTTTATCTGTGAGTTCATCAATTTCATCATCCAGAGGTCGTTGCAAGGTAGGATCTTCCTCATTTGTAATTTCTGACGGTAGTAAATCACTCAACTTGCTATAGACAATCTATAAAAAAAATTAATGAATTAAAGATGCTAGTTTATAGTTCCAGAATACATATTTACAGCAAGATCGAAACTTACTTTATCTTTGCTATGACCCTGTCTTGCTATAAGATCATACTTTACTTTTCCCTGAGCGTTGAGTTGTATTGCTAAGGCATTGCTTGTAGATTCCTTGCCCTTCATCCCCATTCCAAGTGGATACTGTGCCACATGAATTTCGGGAAAAGCTCCTCCATCTCCAAAGTCCTACGTGTCATATACAATGTATTATGCTTAGAAGAATTACAAAGTTGACATAATTACTCGTGATTTTAGAAAATGTAAAAGAAATTAAATTATGCTGATAAAGAATGTTTATTTGTCAAGTTATGGCAATTGCTTACTTCTGGATTGCGTGGTACCCAACCTCGTCGCTGTCCATAAGGTGGTGCCGTAACAACGGCTTTAACCAGCGCTGAAACCGGTCTTTGGCGTAATTTTTGTTCGCGAGCCTCATCCTCCCTATCCCACACCACTTGAGTGGGGGCAGGTAACAAGCTAAATCGGAGAAAGAAATTAAACTACTATTATTACAACCAGATAATTTGTATGTCCTGATTTTATGCTTATAGGTTAAGATAACTGTTTTCAAGTCAATCACAAAGAAAGCGTCTCTTTTTTTCTGCATTATTTAATATGTTATAATAGTAATGAAATGATTTTACTAAACATAAATTTGCATATGAAAATAACTCTTACTTTGTCAAGGACATGCTGAAGATGATTTGTGTATCTTCTTTTTCTTATTTAATTAATGGCTCTCTCGCCTCCAGAGAATTTAATATGACGATACGGCCAGATCACGTCTTAAGGGAAACCGTATAATAAGTAAACCGTACAAAAAAGTGGAAACGAACGGGTGATGCAATGACCGCGAAAATGGCGTTGCTCGACCGGTCTCCGGGAGCCTGCCAATAATGCGCGTTATGAGTCGTCAAAAAGTGCAAATGACGAACAATCGAGACGAGCTCATCCGCGGACACACATCTGTATGGTGCGATGCGCAATCAAAGTCGGCAACACTTTCAAAAATATACAATGGAAATTGGAAAGCACCCGAACCGAAACGCGTCCGTAACCATAGAGTAAAGAATTTCACCATGTCCGTAACCAAGAAGACTAGAGGCTTGTTCTTTTTGCCTGCACTGTCTGCACCAGTTCAGACAGTGCAGTTGAAGTGAAACAAACGTATATCTATTTCACTTCAACTTATTGCACTGTGGCAGAGAGAACTCTGACTGTGGGCACAATGCAGAGTTCAGTTTCCGATTCTCGACACTCGCAGTACTCGTGAATTTAGTAGTGCTGCGTATAATGAGTGCGAGTAAGAGAAATGATCATTTCTCTTACTCGCACTCATCAGAATCAAAAACTGAACTCGAAACCTAAAATGGGTTCACTTTTATTTTACGGAGAGGAATCTCCTTATGTCTTCCTTCATGCACACACACACACATAACTGACAGCTAAATCTGAAACTTCGTGCTTTCACCGTTTCACCACGCGAGGTCTCCAAGATCAACTCGTGTAAAGGTGGGGATACTGGGGATTAATAATTCTCTTGTCACTTTTGTCAAGATACCTTTTCAATAGCTCTTATCTGGGAGGTTGGAGCCATTAACTAAGAAGAAGAAGAATAGCTCTTGTCGGTTGATATGTCTCAATGAGCCAAATTTTTATAGTGTTTATAGTACTTAAATACTTATTAAAATTTATAAAATGACTTCTAAGTCTGAGATCACTTTGGAGCATTTCTATATTTTTAATGGCACTTATGCAAAGAAGGAAGGAGAGGCAAGTATTCAGAGATGTATCAAAAACTAATCTTTGGATTAAAATAATAATTTTTATGTGATATGAACATACGTTAATTTTCATTAGGAAGAAAAGAAGATATTGTATTACTATCCAGAAAAAGATTTAGATGTTCAGATCAAGAACATAGGGCTTAGCGAAGCAATAATCAAATTTACAGAGTATGTATAATAATTATGTATATCTGTAAAGAATACTGTTATGAAAGAAAATGCATTACAGATCTTTTAATCCTGGACAGCCATGTGATTATTGCCATACACATAAAACACGTCAGATATACTATCAACCAGAGCCCGATTTTTGGATGGTAATGGTACGTACTTTAGAAAATATAATAGATACGACATTTATCATTTTTTTACTAATACTAGTATGAGGTACAAAGTAATTTTATTAATACTTTGCAGATCATTGGTGTACCATATATCTATAAAGAAAAAGACGGTAATAAGTATCAGAATGATGAAGTATCCAGCAGTGTTTGTCAAGCTATCTTAAAGCAGACCTATATGATGTTTAGATTATTTATGGGTTCCTTTGAAACTATCATTAATGATCCTGAATGTGGTTCTGTAATGTTGTTAAAACTTAAACTAGAACATTTTTATTCACGAGTAAGCAAAGTCATATTTTTTCACACAGACACAATCAGATATAAACTAATTAAGCTTGACACGCGAAAATATATCCTTTATTTTATTTCATTCTTGATTTATTTCAGTATCTACTTTCGTTAAAACTAAATAATAGTGATATACTAGATGTTTTCCAAGGTCTACAATTCTTACCTCTTGACAAGATTACGTTTCTCAAAGTACAATGCTTTATGAATCTTGTAGAAGCTATGTTTACACAAGTAAAATATACTGCATTTCTCTATAACGATCAAGTTGTTTGGTATGTTTTGCTTTCGTTATTTCTCATTATGAGAGATATATGTATATTGAATATTTTATATAAACTTTTGTAATTTTTGTAGGAGTGGCTTGGAACCTGAAGACATGCAGGTAGTTTATAATTATTTAGTAAGTACTCTTTTGCCAGCTCATCTTGAAAAAGAATTACATGGAGGCTCAATACCTAGAAACTCTCCTTCACCGTTCACTTCTTCACATTATGGAAAGTAAGAACAAATATAAATACTTTCACTTCAATTTAATGTAAGTTGTGACAAAAATATTATTAAAATTATTTTTATTTAGATTTGTTACCGGACCTGCTAGTGTTAATGAACCCAGTTTAATTGGAAAATCACCAAAAGTTTTTATCAACTACTCTACTAAACCTGTATCATTGTATCTAGTAGTGTATCGAGCACTAAGCGCTACAATATGTCTCTTTGTCGATAGTAAGTTAAATTATTGAAACTATTTCATTATTTATCAATATAAAAATAAAAATAAAAATATTTGCATTTTTACTTTCCAGAGAAAACTAGTTTATTGATTGATTTCTTTAAAAGCTTAGACGGTTTTCTGGGACCACAATTAACTACATTAGTTAGCTCAGTATCTGAGCAGTGCTCGAAACATGTAATAGTTACGCCGGAATCATGTACCAAATATTTATATTTTAATAAGTTAAATCTAGCATACAAAAGTACAATACATTTAGATAATAGACGTTGTTCTAACGTACTTACAACACCTGAGGTATTGAGGATTATTACTGATATATACAATGATAGGAACAGGTACATGTATTTCAAAATTCATAAAACATGTGCATTAATGAAAATTACATGTTAATAACTTGTCTCTTAGATTGAAGGAAGCTGGAGAAGTAATTATAAAGACCATAAGTGATTATTGGGTTATTGGAAAATTGTCGAATCTAAGAGAATTTTTTGTTGTTATACAGCAGAAAAGTGCGAGTATTATAGAAATTGATGGTAAGTATAACATATTCTATGTATAATAATAGAATTTATAATGATTGTTTAATAATCTTATAATAATCTCTCCATTTATTACAGATGAAGTAAAGAGACTTTGCGAGAAACAATTAAAAAGTATTTTTTTTCATTGATAAATGTGCAACTAAAAATAGAAATATACGAAATTATAAATATTATTTTTCCTTATTTTCACTTTCATAAAAATCCTTGTCGATTATGAACAACTAATATACATTATATGAAATAATTGTAGGAAGCTATATATTTATATATGTATATACACATGTGATATAAAATGTGAATTCTCTCTATATATATGCATATACATATATATTATTTATTAGTATGGAAAATTGAAAAGGTTTGCATATGTAAATAAGGCAAAGTAATGCTATGATAATAGTTATATGTATATTAACAACGTAATCCGATTATTAAAAAATTGTTGAGCAAAGAAAATTTTAATCAGACATTTTTTTCCTTGTACTATTTTGATTAGGAATATTGTTGAAGAAGTTTTTTAGTTTTGCTACAAAGAAACCATCCATATTATGTACATGCGGGTAAAATCGTTCAGTTAATTTCAATGAGGAATGAAATCGATGTTGTCTATAATTCGTGAAACCCCCCCCCGTCATCAGTTCCAAATTCTAAACCAGTGAGTATTAACTGTACATCGCGCTTTTTAAGAGCGTAATCAATGATCCACTCGTTCTCCTCTGGTAGAATCGAACAAGTTGAATAAACAATTATACCACCCGATTCCGAACGCGAGTTAACACAATCAGTCGTAGTTAATAACAGTTCTCTTTGTAACGTGCAACAGCAGTTGAATGTCTACTTCTGCCTTATTCGTTTTTATACTAAGATTTTTTTGAAACTACTCCTGTACCTGTACATGGAGCATCCAATATAACTCTATCAAAGTTTTTATAATTTGAAAATGGGACAGTCAAATTCATAAATCTTGAAGAAGCAACTTTACTGTGAACTATAATGAAATTAAAGATAGTAAAAGAAAGATTTCTTTACTTTAGGGAATGTTCGCCCGTCGTAATTACAGATTACACATTGACAATACCAAGTCTGTGGAAATTACCAACAATAGCTTTAAGTCGTTCTTTATTATTCAAATCGTTAGCGAATAAAGTTCCAGTATTTTTCATAATAGCAGTAATGTGCGAAGCTTTACCATCTAGTGCAGCACACATGTCAAGAATTCTTTCATTTTCTTTTGGATCTAACGCCATTACGGGCAAGAAACTATAGAAGCGCCTTGTATCATATAATGTCCAGCTAGATATTCCGGTGTTGCGCCCATAAGCACTTGCGAGGAATACACTACCAAACCAATCTTTGTCCATTTTCCTATTGGGTCAAGATTAACACCCCTATTGATGGGAGCCTGAAAATAGATTCAACATTGCAATTATGATTACATTACTAATAATTATGATTACATTATATAAAAGTGGTATTGATTTAATAAATTTCGCTCGTTTTTTGCAATGCAAATTAAGTAATTAAACGATCTATAAATCGAGTTAAATGGATTTAATAATAATAATTGTTCTTATTAATTATATTAATTCTATGTTAATTCTATATTAAATTTACAATATAAAAAAACTAACAAAAAATGTACGTTTCAGGACTTACAGGTCTTTTTTCAGCGATTATTACAGATGTTTGCGTCGTTGGATTGATAATATTCTTATAATATAAGCGTTATAGACATGCTGATATACTAATCATAGTTCGGATAGATTTTCCTGTTCTCAATGCAAGTGTATCGTAAAGGCATGTGACATTACAAGTTCGTCCGATCGAGTTGAACGTATAGCTGTAATAATCGCTGAAGAAGGACCTGTGAGCTGTGAGTGAAACGTACGATATTTCTTTGTTAGTTAATTTTTTTATATTGTTTTTAAAAACAATAATTATTATATTGTTTTTATATTAATAATTATTATTATTAAATCCATTTAGCTCGATTTAGACTGTTTTAATTATTTATCACCACCACTTTTATCATTTTCTTTTTCATCTTTCCTCCATCTGTTCATCTTCAGCAGATTCTTCCTCATATCGCTGGAAACCATCTCTTCGACATCACTTTCTATATTATCCTTCATAAATTGTTTTATTTTGAACGTTTTCTTTAACTTTGCTGTAGAAAACAATTGATTGTCATCCTCATTTGTATCTTGTTCATCCTCACTCATATCCTCTCCATCTTCGCTCATATTTTCTTCATTCTCATATTCTCTTCATCCATTTGTTCATCTTCATCTTCCTCAATTTCATCATTAACATTAAATATATATAGTAATAACATATCGTTATTACTTTTATTTTTTTCATTGTTCTTAACTTTGATATTTTTCTGTTTATTTTGCTTTGTTTATTCTTTTCTAGTTTGATTATTTGTTTATTAGAACATATTTCCATTTTTTCATCTTCGATTTGATTATTATCATTATCACTTTCACTTTTTAAATTGGTCTTAACTTTCATGCTTTTTGTTTTTTTATTTTGTTTGTCTTTCTTGCTTAGCTTCGGTACTTGATTATTAGTGGTATATTTTCAATTTGTCACTTTTATTGTGACAATTCTTATTACTGTTATTTTCTACAGTTTTTATTATATCTTTCTGTTTCACCTTTATTTTCTTTTTCTTTACAAATGTGGAATTTATTTGTTCCATTTTTTTGTTTCTCTAGCTTAATTCGAACTCAGATTGGATTGGATTTCCATCTTGACATCTTTTTCGTCATTGATAAATTTTACTTTGTTTTCTTTCTTTTTTTCCTGCTTTAGTATGTCTTCTCTCTAAAATTAATAAAACAAAAATTATTTATATATACATATATAAAAACTGTGAAAATTAATATAATAGATATTTATTATATTGTACAAACCAAGAACATATACATTTTTTTACTATATTTTTTCTTCTACATTAGTTTTCTTTTCGAACAATTTCTTTGCATTATCTTTCAGCTGTTGATTTTTTAATAATCTTTTCCTTGCTCTTTGTTTTTGCCGGTGACTCAATATTAGATTCTTTAACTGCAGTATAAAAAGATAAAGATTTAGATTAATTTTATATGTAATTTTATATAAATATTAATAAAAATATATTACTATCTTTTATACCTAGAACTCCTTTTGGAAATATTGGATCACTCTGTTTCTCTTTACTTTCCTTCCACGATCACTGAGGTCTTTATTAAATTTTCCTTTACGACCCATTTAACCTACAAACTGTTCAACAGATTTTTTATTTATACATACATGTTTTTAGGCTATATATTTTATCATATATCTATTACATAAAAATATATAAATCCCCCTTTGCCATTTACCATTTAAATAATTCCAGACTTCTAATCTCTCGTTGTGTGATATTGTCCAGTCGGGAAACCAGACCGGTGCGCGCAAGCTGACACAGCCAATTATCTCCCAATTTGTGCTGGTGTGATAATCGATACTCCTCCAGATATCACCTACAATCTGTATGTACTCTATATATGTTATTAATTCTACCCTATACCTCATCGAGTTACTGACACAGCGCAGTTAAAAATAGGGTCTAACATTTCAACGGATCATGATTCTAATAACATTATTTAACATTTTTCTTTTTGAACAAGCAATTCGTTCTAATTTAATTGTTTAATTTTTTTGTCGCTTTTTAACTTCTATGAGCTTTGATTTTATACCGAAAATCGAGAAAAATGTTAATGCAAATTATATTCAGAAATATCTTCCGATAAATTCAGGATCATATAACTTTTTCATAGTTTAATTCCGATAAGTTGGAAATTAAATAAAAAATTAATTAATTAAAAACAGATATAAACTTGCTTGCAAATTAATTAAATTGAAGTTGTACTCCAAAAATAGATTGTGTAAAATAATTATTGATGTAAAAAATTGGTTTTATAAATTTCAAACTGATGTACACTTTTAGGTGTAAATTAATTAAATTGTAATTCTTAAAAGGACTGTTTATGTAGATTTTTTTGTCTTACATGCGCTTTCGCATCAGAAACACTAAAGAATTAAGCGCTGTTATTATGCGACATCGTGTTTCGCGAGAGAAGGAAATACGGGCCCTCGTGTATCTTACATGAAATAAATACCTAAGATTGGACGTTGCATCGAGCCCCATGAATTTTTCATCTCCAATATACAAGCCACTCGCACGAGACGGCCACCGTGTTCTATCTGCTCATACAAGCTTCGCCAAACGTCTTCTATTTTATAGTAGAGACGACGCCGATAGAGCTTTGACAAAATGAACAAGTAAAAAAAATTATATCTATTATATTTATCGATTCATATGTTCATAATAATACGTTGAAAATTCTATACATGTGATAACATCAATAAAATGTGATTGACTGATCATGCTTAAAAAATAAATCTGGAGACACGGTAGTGCACTAAGCCAAGCGCAGCGATTAAATTCACATGATTTCAAGTGCACTAATCGAGTGTGAATGTAAGCGCAGAAAGGATTTTACAAAATTGAAACAATTTCGCAAAAATCGAAGACTACCAATTTCAGTTAGATACAACTGCAAAGCTGCCGGCTTCCACTGAGAGTAAAGCTTTCCAATAACATTTTTGTGCAAAAGAATGGCTCCGCTAGCGGATTGCAAGCGCGATTGGTTAGAATAAAATTTTTCATTTTTTTTTTTAACTGGATGCTTTAAATCTTTTGAATGCGCATAAACGCGTATTTTCAAAAAATTAAGGGACGTTTATTTAATTCAAATATCGAAACAGTACTGTGATCAACGTGGCATAAATTGTGTGTTCAATATCAATATGTAGAATTGCTAAATATTCCGATTTTCATAGGATTGTAAATAGGATTTTGATACGATTGAATTCAACTTTGATGCCGCATTTGCGGCCGTCCAATAATTTGCATTAAATATCGCGTTCAAACATGAATAAATTAATTAATTCCGAAATAAAAAATTTCGATTCTAATAAATATTGAATCGTGCAAATAACCAGATTATAACATAGTAATAAATAATAAATAATCGAGTGTGATAAACAACACATGTTATTATCCATTATATTAATGGATGTAAAATCGGCAATCGGCAATACCACAGAAATTACAAAATATGAAAATTTTAATTAATTATAAGTATATAAAGAGAGAAATTTCTCCTCCTGTCGATAATGCATAAGTAGTTCCACCATTATTTCACATAGAATTGTTTACTTTTCGTACATTGGTTTAAAAAAGGTCACGTAATTTACACAAATAGTTTTTATACGAAGTAGTCCTTATACGGCGCGTAGTTAAAGCTTTGCGCGCAATAAAGCAATTTTTCCCGGTAAATTTTATGTACCATAGGAATCTAATTTATGTTAAAAACAACGCTTTTTATTTTCGTAAGACAATTAGTTTTACATCTGGAGGAAAGAATTTGTTCACTCGGAAAAAAATCCGCACGTCAACATAACGTGCATCATTAGGTTTGTTCTTTGTAACTTATTATTGTGTACTTAAGAAATAAAATAAAATATGTAGATATATCACAAAAGAGTCAAATTTAATCAAGTCCTGTGGCATTAAAAAAAAATATTAATGTCAATTTAACATCATGCGGCGTCTATATAATAATTCCTATTTATTAGTGTTAACAGCAACATGATGTGAATTTAATAACATTATGGAAATTTTTAATCCACACCATGATAGTGTTGATATAATACAAACATCAGGTATTATAATAAGCCACACCATATTGATATTATAATAATAATTATAACAATTAATTATAATAATTAAAATCTACACCAATATTTTTTGGAGTATATAATAACATCTTGTATAAATTTTTATAATTTCTAGTTTAAACAAACTGCACATCGATTATATTTGCTGGTCTTGAAATACAGTTCTATGGAAGCTGAAGTACGTAATATCACAAATTTAACTGACAAGCAATTTAATATTGCTGAGCACGTATTATAGAATTGTTCGGAATGGATTCCGATCAGAATTGTTCAATCATTCCCTACGGATTCCCATTTTATTTTCTAGGAAAAACGAAATAATTCTGATCGGAATCCATTTCGAACAGTTTCATAATGTGACCAGTGCAACGACAAAGAACAGGTCTTTACTTTCAGATGGGATTATTTTACTTTTGTCACTGGATATTTTGAACGAGAGCAGACCGAAAGTATTGCAATGACATTACGTCCAATATATTTCTCTCGATGAGGGAGAGAGAGAGAGAGAGAGAGAGAGAGAGAGGGGGGGGGAGAAGGATCGCCTTTTAATGTATTTTGATAGAACACCGCAATTCGACCAGATCAATATTTCAAACCGGGATGCAGCCTCCTGTTACGATACAATCTGATACGGATTACGCGAGGATTTTATTCATTTATTTATATTACGCGGCTGCGGGAGATCGAGCCGGTGCACGCGCGTATTTCATTACCCGTCAAAGTGTATTTTATAAAAAAACACACTTGTCATTTCGTTTCATTTCGGCTTTCGTCCGCGAGTGTGTCCCGCGAGATTACAGAGAACTCTAATCACAAAATACCGATTGTCGTACTACCGCGGGTATTATCTAACTCACAACAGTTCTGTCTCTTATATAGTATATTACGAGAAGTATATAGATGTGTCGTGTCACATGAAATAAAATAATTGCTCACTTTTTCAACAGGCTATATATATCTCGCGTCAGATTTCAGGATGGCATTTTATTTATAATTTTACACGCACTGTGTATTCTGTTACACGTATGCATTGCAATGCATATTTTATATGACGCGCGTTTACTTCCGTTTCTTCAAATATTTTTCCGCAAAATTTTTAATGGAATCCTGATTTCTGATACGAATTGTAGATCGTCTAGAGTGAGAGCTCACGAGATTTTGTAAATAATCCCGGTGGGCAATCCACATAAATCAATGAAATATGCATATTTCGTGCGAATTCGTATTCCGCGTCATTCAAAGTGTCGAATCGTGTTTTAATTAACGAAATTAAATAATATCGTTGTGTGTATTCATATTGAACATGACTCCCATGCATCGCGCCGTTAAAACGTTTTTGGTACTATCGCGATAATACAAAATGCAGTTAACGGCCATGCTAAAACAAAATATTTCAATGATTGTATAAAATGATTACTGTTGTACAAATCTTTTTAGATACTTAATACCACCGTATCATGGTTAACTTTTTATAGTATAGTCGACGAGACTCTCGCACTTTACAATCCGCGACGCTCTCTTTCAAACGCGAAACACAAAACGCAATGCACGTGTAATTGTTTTATATTATTGTAACGTTACACGGTATTATTAACTCATCGTCGTGTTATTGTACGAGAAATGGTTATCGAAGAGTTATTATGACGTTATCGGGTATTCTTCTTGCGTTTTGCATTTGCCCTCTGGGGCAAATGATTAAAGCATCGATTGCGGAACGCTACATAACGTTCCGGTAAACGGGCTAATATGCGGAGGTTGTGTTTTATGCATATTTAAAGACGGAAGAAAGCTTCGGTTTTCTATCGGTTGATTAATGCGGTTCGTAGCACCCATGCGCGATGATAACGGCAGGATGCGTCCGCGAAGCGGGGGCGGAAGGGGAGGAGGAAGAGGAAGAAAGCGAAAGAGAGAAAGAATGCGAAAGAGAGAGGAAAAAGGGCACCGGACACCCGATTAATTATTTCAATTTTCCATAGCGATGCACCCGATGAAAAAGAACGGAGAACACATCCCAGCATATCCAACGGCGACTATAAACGGCCGCTTTTATTCCGCCGACCGATCTGCTTTCCATTTTTTTCTTTCTCCCTTTTTCCTCGTTTTTCCACCACTGCCACCACAGTGTGGATCCCTACCTAATGGTCCTTTCTCGAGTCTCGACTGGCGGAAACCTGCTGCAACGTTTCGCGCGAGGATCTATTTATCAAGGACCTGGACGGCCGCGCGGCCAGCGCGAGATAAATAATTCCACTTCGCCCGTTGGTATCGCCGCGGACCATTTCCGCAGCTTTCCCTCTGCACTTATTTCCCATCCCACTCGTGGAAGGAAAAGCGCGCTTGCTAAGGACATTGTTTAATCGAAGTATGCTAATGAACACGTTTCACACGGACGCGAGACCGCATCCGTGTTGAGAGCACGACGTTGTCTGTTGTTGAAAATCACGCGTCGTAATGGATATCTTCGTCTGGATCTCTGCGGAATGATCTTTTTTACACTTACCGCATTTCTAGTTCTAAAAACTTTCCAGTAACGAACAAAAGGTTTACTTTTTCGAAGTTTGCTATTTAAACGTTTAGATTTTTTATCTGCGACTACTTAATGTTTCTATTTTTAAGGAACAAGATTTATCTTTGACAATATGAAGCGGTTTTTTTTAAATAAAAGTTATATGAGGTGCGACTGAAACGATAATTCGAGTTAAGTATATTTAAACCAGAAACATTTATTCATTACTTGTGATATTAACAAGAATTAATGCGTAAAGATGGCAAGTATGAGTCACACGAGGTTATTAGAGTGTGTAAAGTTTATTGTGCTCTAAATATAATAAAGCGCGTAACTCCCGTTTTTATAAGAAAAGTATATGTCAGAACTGTTCTTCACCGATTTTAATAGACTTTGTATATGATGTAGGATATTAAAAAGTATTAGACGCATATTTTTTTTATTTACTTATTTTAAAGTTTATATAGACCAAGATAACTCCTCGCAAACAACGGATTTTTTCATTTTCAGCAAAACAATGAAATGTATAAAAAATGTTTTATACTAAAGTTTTATATTCTTATCTAACAATATATTCACATTTTTCAAAAACGTCAAATTTTTCTATTTTCATACCTTCAGAGTTTCGATCCTGAAATCTTGAGATAAGCAAATAAAAAAATATGGATCTAATATTTTTTGATGCTCCGTCACATGTTCAAAGACATAATTCCCCCCCTCCCCAAACATAATTTTCGTATATTTTTTGAACTAAGAGTGAGCAAACGAAAATTCCAACTAACAATGAGCATTCGTGAGCAAACGATGAGCAAACGAATGCATGAAGGAAAAAATCGATGTTTTAATATTGGCGGGCCAGCTTCACACGGATTGTTCAAAGCCCATATATGTATCAAAATCCATATATGTTCAGCGAAATCTGTTTGCTAATCAATTCAAGCATTATTCCAGCATATTTCAGATACAAATCTTGATTTTTCTAGGATAATCCAATTTTTATTATTTAAGTAATTTTCATCGAGATTCGCGCAATATATTTACCTATATTATAAACTTTTTATTCAAGTTAAGTTTCTATATGAATAAATTAAAACACTGACAAATTGGAACAATGCTATTTATTGTTTTATAAATAATATCAAATTAACATTCTGCCAACACAAACAATTTTTCTACTATATTCTATTTTAGACATTGAATCCAAGTATTTCTATTGATAACTTTTTGCACCTTTAAGAAAGAACCCAAACATAACTTTTCTTTTTATTATTCTCTTTTCTTATTTCATGCTCTTATTTTTTAGAATGAAAAAAATGATAAATTTCAGGCCAGCTTTGAAATTTCAGGAGTTTCCCAGGAATTTGCCAGTATACATAAAATTCCAGTATAATACTAGGATCCAAAGATATTCAAAGATCGCTGGACACCATACATGAGGAATAATTCTTCGATTTTTTTAGTAATTAATTTTTAATAAATTAGTTTTTAGATAAAAATGCTTCTTCAAAAATAAGGTTTTTATATTAGCAAATAAATTCATTCAAGAGATATCTAGATTTCGCAGAAAAATGTTATGATATAGAACTTTACAGGCCAAGGACCGTAATTGATCTCAATTGATGAGTCAACCCATTATATTGAACCCCTTTCGTGTCATTTATGACGGCCCAGGTTCTCCTTTTTACGTCAAGGTCGCTATAAATTCTTGAAGAAACACTAAACCCATGCATTACCGTCATAACAAGCTGTCAGATAATAACGAGTCTTATGAATAAAGTGGAGCAACGAGCTTTTTCTCCAGTCCCGCTTCGATAAGTAGAAGCGAAAAATACGAGATTCTTAGAACATTTGTTTGTGTTTCAAATTAAAACTTCTACGCGAGTCGCGAAAAATACTATGGAGAGATATGAATAATGAGAAGCGTCAATTACATTATGTGCATGTTCATTAACTATAATAAAAAGTTCTATCAAATGTAGACGAATAAAATGAATAATTTCGCAATATGGATATTCATAAATTTTAAAATATTATTTTAAAATGCAACAATTCGATAAGAAAATTTCCAGAATTTCTTGTCTGCATTTACAAATTTTTTAATTACACTAATTAATAATTAATATTTTATTATGACAACGATGATGAAGCTTTATCGAGAATAAAGTAAATTCACGAAACGAGGATATACTTTTTTAAAGTATTTATTACTTTTTGGGAAAGACAATTTTGTCGCTATATATATATACTGATGTATTTCTACAATTTTGCACAAATCTTGGCTGACACTTTTTTTATAAATTGCACTTCTGATCTGTGTAAAGTTCTAATTCTAGTTTCCCAAACAACACAAAGTGTAAAATCGTGACATAAAACGTCTTTAAATTGTCTTTTATACGCAAAAGAGGTTTTATCCGATTTTAGATACTTTTTGTTGTTTGGGTTACATTGAATCTATTAATAACGATATTTAATAAATTAGTTAACAGCATATTTCGAAGAAAATTATCGGAAAATATAATTTGCATTTAATTAATTTGATTCAACTACAAACCTGTGTTTTCACAAATCCTTTTATCTTTATTTTCACATAATTAACGTGGCTCGAGAAGTAATAACAACCTGACTTGTATTTACGAACTACATTTTTGAATGAGATTTAACGAGCGGTTAACTAATACGACTGGAAAATTAAAGCTCGTTGTCGGCAAGGCTCTCCTTCGATTTGAGCGAATTATCGTAAACGCACAATTGACCGTCGCAATCGTTGGCGACCTCGGCGCTCTTTGAATCAACGCGACTTACGTTCCCTGTTAATCGCTAATTCCGCTAGTAGTTTTATTTCCACGACGGATATCCTAAGTTTCGTATTCACTAGGGAAGTAGAATCGGTACAAAAAGATCTCTAAGACACACAGGAAACTTTGTTTCAGTACGAGATATATGGATGCGCCTTCTTGGATACTAAGGTCCACCTTAGGAACCTCGCTTCTGTGTCTCCCGCGTTTCTATTCTTGCAACTGAGCGTATTCGAGGTATTCACAAGAAAGCCTTCCTCATTAGTTTGACCGCAATTCCAGACCAAACTTGTTTTCATAGCATTGCTAATAGGATTGTGTTGGGTTACAAATTGGTATTAACAACAATATTACGTTTGGCACGCATGTAGAAGTTGCCTGAGAAGAGAGCACTGACTTTTTAAATATATTTTATTTATAAAAATTATTTCCATCATCTGTAACTATTGTACGATAAGAAATTAAGACAAAACGATTAGTGTTGCAAGGTATCGAATAGTAAATCACAATAGTCGAAATATCTTACTAAATTTTAATAATTACCGATGTTACTCCACAAAATTATATACAAATAATTTCTCGAAATTTTTTGACGTTGCGTTTACGAATTTTCTAATTACATAATTGTGTGTTCTGTTTTATTAATTACATTAGGAAGTACGTAATAAGACTGTGGAGTCGACTCAGAAGAAAGAAAGAGAGAGAGAGAGAGTTCACTTCAAGCGGCTCTTTTATAATAGACGCGGTTTCCTGCAGCAGCTTTTTCTCTTACAACCTTCGTTTATTCGAGAGTCAAATCGAGCGGAGCAGATTAAAATGGTGAAAGCACACGGAAGCTCATACACTTTGTATCCTGGGGTCATTCACACAACAAAACAGCTTCAGCGCCTTCCTACGCTACTATACGATGTATTAACAAACAAGATGCATATATACTGTAATTATTATATAATTAATAAAAAGTTATATAAAAAATAAAGATATATTTTATTTTCTTATTAATAATTTGTTTTGATAACAATTTATACCATATATCAAATAAAATTTTTTAAAATTTATAACTTGATTGATGAAAATTAATTTTAAATATGTCTAAAGATAAACTCAAAATGTATCAAATTCAATTTATGCCGTAAAATATATTAAAACTAAAAAATTTTGAAAAATCTTGAAAGTCTTAATTGTATCAAAGAGATAACTTTAAAAAACCTTTTTAAAAAAATAAAAAATATACCCCAAGTTCATAAAAAAGGTATTGAATTTTTCTTAATCAAAAATGGACATGAAATAAATATAATTAACCAAGTATTCATTACGCAAGACGCATAAGATAGACCGAAAGTGGCTAAAATTGTCAACTGAATTATAGTGAAGAAGAAACTATTAAGATTTTCGAATCATTTTTTTCGAATATTCTGAATATTCCAAAGATTTTTTAAGACTCGTGAAAAATTTCCAATTTCGAACAATGTCCAAAACAGTTCAAATCTTTATAATCTTAATACGATTAATTTATTTAGATGTATACGGAAGAAGAAATCGAGCGATCCTCTCAACATAAAGACTATGTATATTACATAAAATCAAAATCCTAAACCGGGGGGTTATCATATGTTATTTTTTCCGTAGAGCGTAAAACGTAAAAAGTAAAAATTTGTACGTGGTGCGTATATAAAGGTAGGCCCACTACACATAAGCATACACACATAGTTACTTTAACTTTATCAAAAGAAATAAGGGCACTGAGTGACGGTTAGGCGTTGCGGACGTCCTATCTTCTCGCCGAGCTTTTGTACCGACCAGCCAATCCGACGAGACTACGACAACATAATTAGTCGGACCCTCCCCCGTACTGTGGAAAACACGCGAGAAGGAATTCTCGAAGGATTATTATTACTCTCTAGATCTTTGGAGAATCACAATCGATTGTGTCCACAGGCCGCGAGAGTCCTGTATCGTAATATCTGTAAAACAAGCCGAGTCTTGTACATTCATTGATTAAGAGGCCGAGTCCTCTCATTCTTATATTAAAGTTATTCCTTTCATTGTACAGTCATTGATTAAGAGGCTGAGTTCTTTCATTCTTATATTAAAGTTATTCTTTTCATTGTCATTCAAGTGAATGTATATTATTTTCGACGAAACAGTATGAATGTATGACATAGATACACTTAAAAA
Organism: Cyphomyrmex costatus; assembly: GCF_001594065.2. Lineage (NCBI taxonomy): Eukaryota > Metazoa > Arthropoda > Insecta > Hymenoptera > Formicidae > Cyphomyrmex > Cyphomyrmex costatus. The sequence goes on along the minus strand of NW_017274977.1, from coordinate 1,282,892 downwards.
TTTTTGGAGTGAAATTTAATTCTAGAGAGTGAAATCTCATCATTAGAAATCGACAATTAAACCACAATTTTTTAACCTTTCAATTGTCATTATTTTTTTTTCACTCTAAATTAGATTTTACTCCAAAGATTTTAGAGAGTATATATACACACATAATACAATATATGCAAAAAATGTTCACTTTTCCTGTTTCCATGCTAGAGAAAATGTTACATAAATGATCCCTTGGAGAAAGGCGGGAAAATATATTCCTTAATCGGTCGTTCACTGGCGAGTCATTCTACAGTCGCGCGTCATTAGCAACGCGGACTGCTCAACCCTCCAGACCCTGGTATACGTGCCTGTTTATTCACCTGCTATCGACGATCCCCCGCTAAAAGGATCGCTTCATCGGCGCGTAAGGGAATTGCTCACGATCACGCCTCCGCGAATTTTGCACGAACCGCCGGATAATGCCGCAGGCACAGGTACACACGGACGGAAACATCGCACACATACGTTCACGATCGCCTGTGGGAGCAGTCAGGCGTTCTCATGCGGAGTGTGGAAAGTGCGACCGTTGTGCAACAGGATTTCCCAACCGCTGATCCGGTCCGGATGGACCGCGCTCCGGGATTTAATTTTCATTACGCGTTTGATAAGCGCCGCTATACTTTCGCAGCGATTTAATCATCCAGCGCTTATGAGATAGCCGCAAATGAATATTATCGCACGATAACATTAATGACTTATTAGCCATTATGATTTGTCGGCGAACAGTCTCTTCCCCGATTGATAGAGGCGATGCCTCTGATTAGAGAACCGTTCTCCTCTTCCCTTTCTCTCTTTCTCTTTTTTATCTTTTTTTTTTTTGTAAAATGCTTTTCTTTCTTTTAATTATTAATTTATTTTTGTACATATTCTTTTTGCAGTTTTTACTTTTTGCTTTTATAATTAAGGAGATGGACAGAATAAAGGCATAATTCCACTTATGCCTTTTTTTAGAAATTAGCACATATGAACAAAAAATTGATGTTTTCTTTTTTGCTTACATTAGTTAAATATGAATCGATTATCTTGTGGTAGTAAAACTGATACAATTTATAGTAAAAGATTATATATTTTTGTATAGACTATTATAGATTATATCATTTTATTATAAGATTTTTATCAAACTGAACGAAAATTGTACGACAATAATGTTTACTGTATAATATACATATTTATGCTAAAAGATCTTTTCTCATGAAAACTCATCAGATGATTGAATACATTTTTTCGATTTATTTTATACAAGTGTGAAGTGTGTTTTATATTTATTTTGTATTTCTTCTGAAAAAATATAAAAATAAAAAATATTTTTCTATAGTTCATAGTCTTTTCTTTCTGTTGATACCTACAATTCTATGATCAATATTTAGAAAGAAGGACAAAGTGCGTTTCTTAATTGCAAATAACTTTTTAAATATTGATCATAATAGAGAAATATTATAATATATAATTTCTCAAAGACATTACATAAATGTACTAAATATTTAATACTGTTCCCATTTGTTGTATAATAAAAAAGTAGCAAGTTTTAATTTTTTAAATTCAAGATTTTCTAAATAGTCCTTTATTTCGCCCATCTCCTCAATTATAAGTTTATTCTTAAAGGACATCAATAAATGCGCTATCTCTCTCTCTTTCTTTCTCTCTCTTTCTCACCTCCTCTTATTTATTGATTTAGATTGTAAAATTTAGATTACTTTAGTAATTTAGATTTAAGATATTATTTGTATGACTTGTATTTTTTAAATAAATGAGAAAGCTAATAAAAAGTTGTTCATTTATTATCATTCTCTCTCTCTCTCTCCTTCTCTTTTCTCTCTCTATTGATCAATACTATCCTAGCGAATATGCAAACGTGATGCGTTTCTGTGGCGATGAGAGTGACAATGGACGTGTTGTCGAGCTTGAACGTTATCGAGATGTGTGTCCATTACCTGTGACGGATGCGACATCCGCGTACGCGGCATTGTCGCATTCACCATCTGTATGGAACAATCGCGATACACGCGGACTGCTCATGAAAACGAGTAAGGGAAAGTTTGGGGAAGCTCGCATCCCTAAAGCTCTCTAAAAGGAATACTTGTATAATAGACTATGTTTACACGGACACCCTTATATAATCGGGTTTAATAATATTCATAGTTTATGAAACTGGCCAATCATAATTATTCCTCTAAAGAATAGAATAACTGTGTAGTTGACCAGTTTCTAACTATGGATGTTGTTAAACCCGATTAAAAGTGTCCGTGTAAACGTAGTCATAGACAGGTCTTTAACTTATCGATTGACGTGAGGCGTTTACCTCATCTATTTTCTGTCGTCACTGTAGCGAGATAAGTTCCTAGACCGCAAAGATAAATAATATTACGTTTAATTTAAGTACGTCAACATTGTATTGAACTTTTTGTATTAATATTATATTACGATATCACATAATTTTATAATTATCATTATTATAATTTATATATTTTGTCGAAACACAATAACCAAAGATATATCAAATTTCACAGTGTACGCAATGCCATTTGCTATTAACATGTGATATATATATTCAGCGTAACGATTCATACGATTTTTTAAACACTTCCTATGATTAAAAAGGAAGATTAAAAGGTATAGATATTCATCTGTTTCAGGTGAGCTATACAACATGCGACAAAAAATTTAAAGATATCTTAAATTTTTTTAAATATCACCATAATAATATCTATCATAATATCCATTAATAAAGAAAAACTATGGTTGCTTAACGTATTATACACGAATAGTTCAAAATTATCTTCGGGATATCTTCGGAAAACGTGTTATAAGTATACAAGGTGTTCATGTGTATCAATATTGTGAAACAGATGAACATTTACTTTTCAACCATTTCTTTTAATCATCAGAAGTGTTTAAAAAATCGTACGGATCGTTACGTTAAACACTCTGTTTGTGTATACAAATTAAGTAATATATAAATATTACTTGTATATGTGTGTGTGGATATCAATATTGCGCATACTTGTCTAATGTCTATATATTAAATTTAAACTGCCTCAAAACTCCCGGAAGTTTGTGTCGACCGCAGTCGTTGACGGTTTTTATCCGACCACGAAAACATTAGATGTATGTCCACTCTAAAGAATTACACGTGTTAAGTTCAGAAGCAGTTCAAGAGAAATAAAAGGAAGAGTCGCCGAGAGCGCGTGGAAAGAAAGCGGGAGATGATGAGAGACGGAACCTGTGCTACAGAAAGTGCTACAGAATAAGACAGAGGATAAAAAAGGATTAAACTGTCTACTTTTCTCCACGGACTATCACGAGTGATAAAGAACGTGATCTCAAAGTACCTTGCAATGGAAACTGGGAAAGTTTGACCATAGAAAAGTTTTAATTCCATATTTCGGATTTTCCGATTATATAGTACACATATCATTAAAGTATGCTGACACTTATATAATTAATAGTATTTCATCAATTTATTTTTAAAGTAAATTACGATGATCTTGGCCACTTTATAGGTCTTTTTTTTACGCGTTAGGAAAGTAGATACTAAACGGATATAAAGAGAAATGGAAAACTGTTTTTTAAATATTCTGTTAAGCTTGCTTTAGATAATTTCAGAATAAAAATCTGACACATTTTTATTTGCAATTTTTATGCTGTAATTAATAAACGTGTGTATTTTTTAATATATATTATATTACATATATAGATTATTGTAAGCCCACAAACGCGATCTATCAATGTGTTCGATATGATTTAGATTTATTTACGCACGCTTGTACATACAAGAGTAGGAAAAATATCGGGAAGAACACATGCACTTCGTGAATCGATAGTTTCTTTGTATCGTGATTGAACGCAAAAAAATTCGAGTTGTCTTCAGACTGTAAAATTAATAGTTATGAATGTTCGGTAATTGTATTAACATTTCTACGAGTTACTTACATGAGACTGTATTGCACATCACAGTGTAACATATTTTAATAATATAATACGTTAATAATATATATTTCAATATAATAGTACAATACTATAATATTATATATATGTATAATTTATTGTGTGATCAAAAAATAATTTTGAAAAAATATATATATCATATATACACACATATATGTATATATTATACCTATATAAATCTCTGATGATTTAATTGTTTTTCGTATTACAAAATAAATTTTATACGACATCAAATTCGAAATACATTATAAATTTTAATACAAATTATAGGTAATCTGAACTGGTTTTATCATCTAAACTCACTACAATTATATATTTTCTGAATGTAATGTGCGGACAGTTTGAACAAAGCCATCTCGCCGAAATTTATTCTACAAGTCGCTACTCATAGAACGAACTCGTGCAAAGACAAATAAATAAACTCGCACGTGTATTCGCTAGATGTTAAGCGCTAGATGTGAGACGATCCTGCGGGAAGCAGATCCAATGCATACAACGTTCCAGTCCTCTCTATGTATGCAGTATTAACTACGCGCACCAATGTAAATATATAATGTGTCTCCGCGGCTCTTCAACCCTTGTTACGGTAACATTTCAACGGAGCTCAACCATAATACCCGAAACTATTGAAATCTCGTCCCCACGTGGATAATGCCGCGTGAAACGTTATAGGTTTACATAATTCCAGGAGCTCTCCTTCATACATTCAGCGACATTTTCGCAATAATGTTTTCGAATTAGAATAGGAAGTAATGAATCAAGAATAAAAGTTTTAAGACATTTTTTAAAATTATTTCTTAATCTTCCGTTTTTAACTATTCAGTGAGAATATATTCAACTTCTTTTTTTTAAATATTTCTACACGTTCAAAAATTATTTTGTATAATTTAAAATATACAGAATATAAACTTTCTTTAAAATAATGCATTATTTTTAGTCATTTTTAAGTGGAAAATCATTCTTTAGTTTCAAACAACAATATAACTAAAAAATTGCTAGAAAATTTATTATTAAAAAATAGAATGTAGATAATTGGAAGCTCCAACGATAAAAAATCAATATTATTTCATGTTGAATCATATCAGATTATATAGAATACAATCAAAATTAATAAATACTTCTGGGATATCCTGTAAATGCATTTGAAATTCGAGGTGAGCATGCATCCTACCTGATCCTTTAGGATTTAGAGCAGTGGTAGCGTGAAATCAGATACCACATGAAAAAAATATACCAACGACCGGATGCGCGGCTCGCACTGAAATTCGAAGTGAAACGGTGTCCAAAGAGTTTTACAACGAACGCAAAAAAATATGAGCTTGTATGAATTTAAAATATTACGCAACTCGAGTTGAGGGAAAAAGAATGGATTTATAACATGTGTATACACTCACACATTATGAGATAAATATGATGCATTTCATATAAAGAACTCGGTATTAATTGACGCGTTTTACATTTAGTATGAATGACATTTGAGATTATTTTATTAACAGCCGGGATAATTTCTCTGTAGATTTGACATTTTGTTTCCCTTTCTCTTCCTTTTACTCTATGTATGTCATAATTAACAAATAAATATTTATTTTACGATTAATATAATTAAATTTATCCATGAATTTTTTAAATGCAATCGTTCTATTAAAAATATTTGTTTAGATAAATATTTGTTCATCTAATTTAGTTAAATTCATGCCATCTGTTCCAAATTTGAAATTACTCCATTTATTTAGACAAATGTTTGTTCGACTATTAATCCAGTCAAATTCATGCCATCCATTTTTTGAGATTATTCTATTAACAACTAAAATATATATAGTTTCACATTTTACTTATGCATGGTTGTGTGTTTGTGTGTTGCCGTTAATAGACAAATATTTATTTAAAATTTATTTAATTTAATTGAACTTATTCGATTTTGAATTTAAAATTTTTTTAGAAAATATTTGTTTGAATAAATATTTGTTTAACAATTAATTTAATTTATTAATTCTATCAGTTAAAAATTTGAGATTATTCTAAAAAAATATTAGTTTATACAAATATTTGTTTAATGATTAATTTGATTAAGTTTTTTCAATCAAGAAACTGACGCGAGAGGAAACTTTTGTTCAATCAAATCATTGCAGCTTAGATAGACGCACAGAAACAATGTATGTATATGTTAAAAGCATTTTTAAAAAATGCCGATATTTTAACAATGTAAAAAAAAACGAATTTATTTTATTCGACCCCTCAAGTTTCTCTGCAAATCCACGTTGACAGATTTGTCAGATTCTCGAATACCATTTCAAGCAAATATCATATCATTCTAGGATTTAGTTCTGTTAACGTACTTCTTTTCGTATTTTCACTCGTAGCGGTTGGATCCTTTAAAGCCCAGAAATATCTCTAATGCCAATGCGAAGGAATATACGATATGTACAGTAAGTAGAGATGAGATTGCTTCCTGCAGGATTAACTTTACGCCACGATAAAGAACGATTTATTGGGATCGTGTCTAAGAAGATAAATAATCGTGGAAGAGTTCCATGGACATCGAAGCTAAAGCCATTCAACGATTTTCTTTCGCGTATTTAGTCGTTGAATTTCTTTCTTAATGCAAATGCATGTTTCAAAGCGTATCTTTACTGATTAAACTTTTAGACATCGAATAATAGACAAGGAAAGACTTTCTAAGTGTTCCCCTCACCGATTTTAATGAAACTTGATAGGTTTGTACAGTAGATAAAAATATTCGATATGTATTTTTTTTTATCGGCAAACAAATATATTTAAGAAATGAAGAGTCCTGAAAAGAAGAGAAATAAAAAATCAAATCTTTATTTCTCTGGTATAACTTTTGAACAAAGCATAATATTGAATTTTGTAAATGTACAGAATTTCAAAATCTCTGATTTTAGACACCGAATTGCGCGAGTCGTCCCACTTTTCTTCGATATGACATTATGAAGCTATCATCCGCTAAGGTTATTTGTGATTCTGGTGCCAAGTAATATATATCAATGAATATAGTTTTCGAAATTTTGCACATTTTATATATTAGCAAAATTATGCTATCATATTTCGTTCAGAATTTATAATAAAAAAATAAATAATTGACTGATTTTCTAAGACTGATTCCCTAAATATGCATGTTTAGAGAATTAGTCCTAATAAATCAATTAATTTTTTATTTTATCAGCATGCCGATGAAAAAAAGTAGCAAATATTTATATTCTCTACTTGGACTCTATAAGCCCAAGTTTCATTAAAATCAGAAAAGGCGCTTAGAAGGTCTTGTGAGTGAAGTATATTTAAATCTTATCACGCGTAGAAAAATGGAACACAATTAAAAAAAAACCCCGGTGAGCGAAAGAAAGGGAATATGCTTTCATGAATCAGGATATCCGGCCGTTTCACAGTCATTCGGAGCCTCCTCGATCGCTGTAACAAATCCACCAGTGTCCGAGGCGAGATCAGAGACGCGACGCGTGAACTTTACGCAACCGGAAATTACGCGCGTCAGTACGTGCGGCTAATTGAGCATAATTCTTATTACGTGCCTCCGTATGTGCGTCATAAAACGAGTGAACTCGAGAATACATGTCCCGCCGTGAGACGCGCCCGGTATGACTCCTACACGAGGGAGTTTCGCCCGTAACCTGCCCTGTCACCCGTCCTACTTCCTGATCCCAGAATTAGTCCGGCAATTCTGCCGGTGCGTCCATTAGCTGATTTATTAAAGGACTTGTTTGTTTCCTGACCGGCGAAAGGTCGTGCTCTGCCGCGCCGCGCCCACATAGTAATTGGCATGTTAATTTCCTCAATGAGATAATCGGTATGGTAAATCGATCGTCAAACGATATACGGAATATTGCTACGCGTGTTTTTTTTTTTAGGCAATTTTTTCTCTCTACATTTTTAATAATTAATTCTACGTAATCTTCTATTCTAGCAAAAATCTTTGGGAGGTAAGATGTTATTTTCTTCATCAAAACTGCATAAAAATTGAATTGTAATAATTACCAAAGAATTAAATTATAATATTATCATTTCCATCATTTAAATTAAAAATCGCCTGTTTAATGAATAATGTAACTAGAAAATTAGCCAGTAAATTATCAATGGCTAATTAGAAAATCCCTCAACTTTCTTTTGACCCAAATCTGAACTTTTCATAATAAATTTGTAATTCCTGTGTGCTATAAAGATAAAATGTATATGCATGCTAAGTGTTAGAGAAGAACTTATAGAAATTCTCCGCACAACTTGCATGTATGATTATATTGACAATTAATTTAGGAGTAAAAGGATCATTAAGTTAGATTTTCGTACTAATAAGAACTATCGCTTGATAACGTAAAATCGGTAAAATATATCGTTATCTTCTCATTTGAAGAATTAAATTCTTTGTAGGTTTTTACTAAACTAAAATGTGCAACAAGTTTAAATCATCAGCACTTCGTTCTCAAATATTGGAAAGTATGCTCGAAATCCCTTCCTATTTCTGCCCTCGTTGTCATCTACCGAAATGCAACTCAAACTTTTCAAGAAAATACTGTTGGCACTCTGCGCACCCGGTTCTTTTGAGCTCTTGCGACCTTATCCGGGATAAAGAATTGCTGACGATGAAAAGAAGAGAATCAACAAGAAAGAATGGAAACCAAGAGAGAGAGAGAGAGAGAGAGAGAGAGAGAGAGAAACGCCTTTAGTCGGTTAAAAAATAGATAAAAAATTCATACGGTGTGGAATAGCGAAGTAGATATGTTAAAAGGAAAAAACGAATGATATTACGAAAAATGTGAGGAAGAATCGCTTGGATATAGGTACGCGAATAATTGATAGACAAACTAGCCGAAGACTGATAGCGTAAAGTGCTGTCACGCAAACAAAAATTGAAACAATTCAGAATCATAAATAAATTTATGAAGAATTTCTTCTAGATGATCTATTATTTATACAGACTTTTGCATCAAAAATCAAAGAGAAAAGATTATACAAAATATTACCCGCAGAGAAACTTTTTTATTTCTATTTTGTGATCACACTATTAATTTAACTTGACAAACTATGATTTATATAATTGTATCTGATAATCATATTTTTAATTACCGAACATTAACAATATATTTTCGAAGAAAATTAACAGTAATTTTATGTATGCCAAATAAGGCACCGAACCAGTTAGCGAGTTAAAATGATTTCCGCCTAGTCATCTCAAAATATTTAAAGCGGTACAAAATAAATTCATGTTTTAATTAATGTGCTCGCAAATCAAATTTAATAATTATTTGAAAAGTAAATTTAACAGTATTTAGTTCCAAAATTAATCATAAAAGTTAATTTATAATTGTTATATTATGATGCATTTATGCATTGTGAAAGAAATTTATATGCAAGAAATTATGCAAAGAATACTGTATTTACGATTCAAATAAAAATAAAATTGTTTTTTAATTATTAAATCCCTAAAAAAAATGTATAGGTAACTCTTTACAGATAAATCGTTGCATTTTTAGTTTTCAGATATAAATTAAAAGTTTGTTAAACTTTAACTAAACAAAATTTTCAAATTAAATTTTTCTTCCTATCTTATAAATTTAAATCAAAATTTCGTCTCATAAAAATAGATCAATCTATAAAAGATCTTCCATCACCCCCATCACTAATCATAATCGACGGTCTTCTTTTTACACAGAAAGAACAGTTTTGTTGAACTACATATTTTATATCTGAAGTCTAAAAATATTTTGTTAAACTATTGAAAAATAATTATATAGAATACTTAAATTGATTACTAAAATATTAATTAATACTAGAATAACAATATTTTTTTGCAGTATTGCTCATCGTGTTTGAGTTTGTGCTGCATAATTGATAATATAATAAAATCGTTTTTGATATCTATTAAAAATACTCTGTTTGAAATATTGCAGTATTTCTCATCGCGTTTGAGTTTGTGCTGCATAATTGATAATATAATAAAATCGTTTTAGATATCTATTAAAAATACTCTGTTTGAAATATTTTAGCAAGATTATTCTTTCCGTGTATAAAATCCTTTTTATACATCAACATCTCTTCAAGGAATGTTCTAATGACATTTACACACTGAAAGAAAAGATTGGCTGCTACAGCAAATTAGATGATAAAATATGGCATAGCATTTATCGTAATTGACTGTAGTAACCAATTTTTGGTTGCATTAGCCTATCCGTAATATCAATATAGGATTTCAATAGGCTAAAGTAACCAAAAATTGGCTACAGCAGCCAATTAAAAATGCTATATTTACCACCTAATTTGCTGTAGCAGCCAATCTTTTCACCTCTATTAAGTCAGCAGACCCAAATGAGCAGAATCTTTTCTTTCAGTGCAGGAAGTCTTCCGTTCTAAAGAAGATCTCAGGATGTCTCTCGGATAAAATTTGTTGTACCTATGAGTTTTATTTTTTACTTCTCTGTTATATATTTATTATTTTTTATATAATTTATTTTATATCGAAATTTAATAAAATAAATGAAGTATTCTGAAATACAATTTGAAATGTGTGAAATAGAATTTTACTCATACGTTCACAACATTTTATGTTAAATTAATAAATTATACATAAAAATATTTGAAATACACATAAAGATAAAATAAATACTATGCAGATTGTTCCGTTTTTACTGGTCACAGTTGCTATTACAGAGACTTTAAATAAACATGAAATTTGTCTCAACAAAATATGTATGTGCTTTTAAATTTAAAATTTCAAACAAGATCTTCCGTAAAAATAGAGCAGCCAGTAAAGGCCTTCCACTGCTGATTATAATCGGCGATCCTCTTTTATTTATGTATAGTAAAATGAGATAATTTTGGTTTAAAATCGGCGTAACTTTAGCCCAAATTTTGATAATGCCCAGGTAGCACACATATCAAGATTGAAACAGAAAATATTTTAAAAAATTCTTAAAGTCTTTCTAAGACATTTTGTATTCTACATTAAATTTCTTAAAATCAATTTTATAATATAAAAAACAAAACTTTAATTTAAAAATAAATAATTAAAAATGACCAAATCGATTATCAATGGAATTCAAAGCCCATAAACGTTTTATTGATTTGAACGATTTATTGCTGAAGCTCATCTCAAAAGTACGGAGATGAGAAATTCAGACAATGAGATAAGATTCGAAAGGAATAATTTCCCCTCATATCAATGAAAATATCTTTTTCTTCTGCATATTATTAGAATTATTTTTTATATAATATATATTATTTTTTAAAATTAAATGTTTTAAAATATACAAAATACTAGACGAGATTACAAAAATATAATTACTAGATAATATTTTTCTATATTCGTGACAAAATGTATATTAGATATCATGTCATATTATTAACTGGTAAAAAATTTAGTTATTAGTCACTTTGTATGGATAAATTATAATGCTATGATCATCAAAATTATTAAATTGCTATTTAGATAGAATTTAACTCGTGATATTATTCGGATAGTTTCGTAGAGTGGCGTTTTAAGACCGGAAAATTGTTCAGCGAGCGGTTTAAAAGATTACGTATGTAATATATAAATTCACACGGAATTATAATTAGCACCTAAGATTCAGTTCGACCGTTAAAGGAAATTTCTTATTTGTTGTATCTCTCACATGTACGGTCCTATAAGATTTAATATTTAAATATTATTAAAAATAAAAGTTTAGGCTAAAGTTAGTGCATTAAGGATAAATAATAATTAATAATCGTAAAATACTTTTTTATAAAAAAGCAAGATCAATAATAAATAATTAAATGACATGATACTACACTACATTAAAATATTATTTCATTAATAATATCTACACAATTAAAGTGTAAGATAATATTTTAAAAAGTAATATGTATATTCATGCATATTGCTTCTTTTCACCAACTTATATAAAATTTAACCCTAGATGAATATTTGAAAACAGTATGGAAAAAATAATAATACAGTGTTTGTTACGATGCAACAAACATTTTTCCATATTATTATGATATCTACAGGTAACATATTTTCATTTACTTCAATTTTTATATATATATATTTTTATTACATATTATGTGTTTTTAATTTTTATATTTTATGTATTAAAAAATACGAATATTTTATTTTATTTATTTGCTGATTATAAAATATATACATATAAATATCATAAGCAAAATTAAATAACAACAATAAATAAAAAAAAACAATTATTAAAATATTTTATTTGATCTCTTATTTTTTGTTTTTTTTTATCTTTATATTTCTAAAAAATAATCATTGAAATTTAATAAATTTTGATATATTCAATTGTAAAATAGACCAAACATTATTATACAATTGAATTTTTTTTTTAATTGAAAACATATATATATATAAAATAGAAAATTAATTATTAATAATTCATTAACATAATTATTAATAACTAATATTCTATTATGGTAATTTCAATTCTTTAAAAAAGTTTATCATTGTACGTATTGTATATATAACGTATGCATACGAATGTACCATGTATACACAAATCAATAAATCAAATTCATATCGTAATAAATTCAAGAGTAAAAGGCATGTAGGATTAAGTTTATCCTAATCTAACTTATCCATCCTATTCTAACTTATCCATTTGAAGGCAATGAATGTATGGAATATTATGTATACATATCCGTATACCGTTAGATATTAAATTGATGGACATATGCATCTAGATATACAGTACACTAATGAAACACATCCGTTACCTCAATAAAAATATGAATTTATCACTCACCGACTTGATGCGCAACACTGAAGTTACATTTGTAACGTCGCTACGAGATTCTGTAACAAATAGATGTAAAATCTAAATTAAAACATGGCAAAAAACAATCAAATCATTATTTTAAAAAAATAATTACTATACATGCAAACACAGGCTAAGTTTTCTAAAAAAAAAATCATGCAATTATAAAAATAATTTTATAAGCATCGAATTTTGTATTCAATTAAATAATCATATATTTTCTAAAGCAGATCTTAACAGGAATAAATTTGTGCAAAATTTTAAAGTAATTTTTAAGTAATCTCCCTTTATTCAATTATTTTTAATTGCAAAATAAAAGGATTTAAAAACAGCAAAAACAGATTAATTTTATAGAAAATAAAAAATAATATTTACCTCAAAGAGAGTTCTATCAGTACTCAATGCCATTCTCAGACTTCCATCTTCTCTCAGAATCGGGTTGACATCTTCTCGCACTGGACAAAAGCGAATAATACACTATAATCGCGCGTGGACTATTTATTTATAAGAGTCTTTCGCGCGACACTGCGGTATTTTACGTTTACAAAACCCATAATAGGATTTCCATTTCGTTCGACGGAATCAACACCACACGTCGGCTAGTACTTGCGAAACATACGGTGAATGCCGAACAAGGGTTAAGCCTCACACGAAAGAAAACAAAATCGATCGTATCGAGTCTATCATCTCTGATTTATGCAAAATCACGTTTAAAATTGACTCAGCCATACGCTCTAACTACCATATTTCATCGTGAAACACAAGTGGTGCTGTACCACGAGCGATTCAACGAGGCTGGTAGACGTGACAAGCGCTTCTAATAAGAGAAAAGTTGGTACCCATTGCCTAGACTAACAATCTAGACAGTCTAGGAAATAGGATCCAACCCCTCGTCACGAGCAGATCATAAAGATCAATAGCTATAGGCTCTGACCAAGTCAAATTAAATGCGATTGAGGCTGATAGATAAAGCAGAGAAATGAGCGTCCTTACCAGAGTATACAACCCAAAGACGAATCCGAGACACAATCGATCGCTTCTTACCGCTAAGGGCCGAACTGTTCGCCGACAGACAGAGCGTGTCCCCAATTAGCCGACAGCAACATAGTTACTAAACCGCGCAAACACTGCACTATTGCGAGGTGCGTGACATTACGCGGCCGGCGTCATCTCGTGCCCGGAGCACTTGACGTGAGAGTTGCAATGACCGTGGTAGTCACCTCATGCAGCAACGTCTCAAAGAGAGTTCCGCTTCTTGTCAAAACATGGGAAATATGATTCCATCGTCGAACTAGGTTCCGTACCGAATGGGTTTTGTGAAAAGTCCATTAGTCCGGCAAGCATTTAAATGACACTCCCAAAGCAAACGCGCGATGCGACGAACCGGCTGCGATTCGTTCACTTTTAATTTAGTCGGTGATGAAAGTTAGCTTTCCCGTTGTTGGATTTCTTACACATGAAGGGAACGATTTTATTCAAGTATCTAAAAATTTATCTATTATAGATATATAATTTAGATAGATCCAAAAATTTTTAGGTACTTTAGAAAAATTGTTCTTTTCGTGTATATCCTCCGGGTACTGAGCCCTCCCCACGTCAAGGACGCACTCGTGAAAGGAAAGATATCATCGAAGGAAAAATGTAATATACAATTATCTATAGTACACACTACAATTATCGGTCAACTTTTAAAAATATTTATTTTTAAAATAATTATCAAACATACATAAATTTGTCATCACATTCTAAAATAAATTCAGAGCAGATAGAAGAATAAAACTTCTTATTATGATATCTATAAGATGATGATTAGGAGGTATCAAAATCGAATGGGCTAGAGATTAATAAAAAAAATTCTTTTTATTAATAATTTATTATCATTGATAATTTGTCAATAAACAATAAAGTTACGCTCAATTTTTATACACATGCGTCGATTATATCGCAAAAGATGCAAATGAAAATGAAAAATTAATTTGAACATAATTAATTAAAACATAATTAATAATTACATGAATTGCCCATCACTGTTGATCAATTATACAACCAGTGAGATTAATAAATGTACCAATTAGTGAACAGTTAGTGGACATGACCTGATTCGTTGGACAAAATGATACAAAATTCAAAATATTAAATTTTTCATAATATGTAGGTACAACTCAAAATAAATTTGTTGAGCATAAAAATTTAATAACACATTTATTGAGAATTCTACATATCATTAAAAAGTTAATATTTGAAATGTTTTATTACTTTGTCCAACAGTTGGTTCATGTTCACTAATACATTTACGTTATTCACTTTATTGCAACGGATCGATGAGATATTGTATTTTTACAGAGACATTATATATTTTTAAGTGCATAAATTTTTATGCACTTAAAAATATATAATGTTTCTGTGTTAAATTCTTCTTAATTCAAAAACGGATACGGAATAAATGTAATTATCCAAGTATTTCATTATGCAGGACACATAAGATGGATCGAAAGCTGTTAAAATTGTTAACTGGATTATGGTAAAGAAAAAACTTGGCGTCGCATTAAAACGCAATATTTTAGAACCAGTATAGTTCTATCGCAACATTCTACAGATATACATAATATATGAAAACAATAATTCAACAAAGAAGAGATGTTAATAATCGCTTATTAAACTTGTAAATTTGTTATCTATAATCCGAAATAACTAAACACAAATTAAGATGAGGGGAGCCAGTTAACGAACTATCGTTATTAAACCCATGGGAAGGCGGCGCGTTTACGTCTTATGAGAAGTTATCGCTTGTGTAATTTCGTATTTGTGAACGGAACGAAATCCGGTTGCAAGAACTTGTAAGCTGAATACTCTATTCTCTTTCTGAAATCGAGTGAAATGTCATCGCTTAACGCACTAAACGCCGTCGCTGGACATATAGGACATGTGGATGTTATACCTGTTATTTTCTAGATGCGATTTGGCAGTTCGTGCATTGCTTCGAAATTGTGAGTGAATTATAGTGATTTATATAATACGTGTGAAACAAATATTTCGGAGCGAGATATGTCTGAATTCCAGCATCGTTAGAGGCATAATCAATTAATCATCGTCCTACGCGTCACGGTTGTAATTTTTTCACTGGAAAAATAAGTGCTTTCCAACAAGAGATACAATTTACTGTATAATTTAGCGATTATTTCATTTTTGTTTAACATTAGCAAATAATAACGTTACAAGGATTTATTGTATTATTCTGTAACATTTTAATCGTTTGTGCTTCTTGTTGGAAAGAACCCTAGTGCAACCACATTGAATGCAAATAATTTCAGTGTTAATAATTTATCTTTTTTAACATTACATCTTTAAAATTTTAATATGTCTTTCAACATAATTAAGATCTAATAAGATGCTATAAGCATCAAAAATTGTGATATTACTACGGTAGTTAATTAGAGTTGCGTTGTAAGTCTGAAGGATTTTCGGCACGCGTTTGATGGAATTACATACGTAGTATATAAAATTCACACTATAACATATCTTATATCTTATATGATCGCACCAACAACAGCGAATTGCTCTCATTAGCCTTATATTCGTGTTATTTGAAATTTTCGAGAGTTTACTTTAATTGATTTATCTTTTTTAATTATGTAATTTTGTTGTCATTAATTTTTAAATAAAAATTAATCTTTAAAGTATGTTAAATTGATTCGTATCAGTGTTATATTAATTTTACTATTTGAAAAACGCTTTAGACAATATTATTTAGAATTTCTTAGAGTTTATTTTCAATTTTCAATATCTACTTCAAATCACTGTTTAAAAGTTATCTCTTGTATTGTCTCAATATTTTAGCTATAATTTGGATTATTTTATATTAAAATTTTTTTTTCAAAAGTCACCCGGCAAAATTCTAAACTTTTTGTGCTTTCAAAAAATGTTCTGGTAAAAAGAAAATAATTTCTACATCTTTGGTAGAAATTCTACTAAATGGACACTATTTTAAGCGCGTGAATTACTCAAAAAGATACTTCACAATGAAATGCCCGATCCTCTCATTAAACGCGAGAATTAATAATCAATTAATTGATTAATGAAAACGATCGCGAGCAGAAATGGAATGAACACAAATGAGCAAACTTGTTTCAATAGATAGATAAATATACCTATCAGATTTACAAAGAGTTCAAAAATAATTAAAAAAGAATTCAGTCGTATCATCAATTACGAGTTCAATTTCAAATGTAAAAAGAATTCTTTACAGAACTTTTTAGGAAAAGGATTCTTTTTGCATCTGAAAATGAATTCAGGATTGATGACACGTAACTGAATCCTTTTTTAACTCTCTGTGCTATCTGGATATGGACAGCGAAAATACGAGCAAGCTGAAATAAGCATCGACGAATGTTCTCTCTTTTATCGAATAACGGGCATTTTATAGTAGGCACATAACTTGCCGTAAACGTTTCAAATTTATTCCTATGTATTATACTTCTTTATTTCTTATAATATATATCTGCAGAAAATTAACTTTAAATTATATTAACTGTAAATAATTTTTTGTTTCTGCAGCATGATTTTCTATACATCACAAAAATAAAAAATTTTAGTCATTAATACATTTATATAATGAAAGATAATAATAATAAAATTAATACATTTAATGCTTGACATATTTCTACCCCTTATTTAATTTTCTTTCTCTTTAGCGAAAGAAAAGTGGCATTAATTATATTAACCCAGAAATTGTCACTTGATTTTTTTACATAAACGATTATTTACGATATTTTTTTTACATTTTAATTAAAAATCATTATTCTTCATTACATTTTATATATTATTGATTGTTCTACAATTTATTAATATATATTTCACATTATTTGTATATGGACTTAATAAAAATTTTTTAAAAAAGGAATAAGAAATAAAAAATATAAGCGTACGTTCTCGATCAGTATAAAAGCTACTGTAATGAGTTTATTTCTTTACTGCTGAAGTGTAAAAATTATTTTAAGTGATTACACTCGGAATAAAGACGTTTCAAAATAAAAATGCTATGAAAATTATTTTCTGACAGCTAATATACATTCGATAAGCTACGATATGTACAGAATATATATACTATATATATATATATATATGTATATATAAATAATAGATAATTTCCGTTCTACTAATATAATCCTTAATGAAATCTTAAATTTACAATCATTCGATAAGCTACGATATCTACAAAATATATATACTATATATATATATATATATGTATATATAAATAATAGATAATTTCCGTTCTACTAATATAATCCTTAATGAAATCTTAAATTTACAAAAAATTGACTAAATTGTGAATTACGTCCATTTCTATCATTGTAAATTAACTTTAATATTGATTTAACCTTTTCCAGTTCTAAAAATCAGAAAAGGATTAAGAGTAAATTAAATTACTATTAATGTTAATATTAGTAGAAGTTGATTTACAGTTTAGTCAATTTTTTGGAAATTAAGGATTATTCGCTGAACAAAAAAACTTATGTATATATATAACAATTAAATTTGAAATATTGCACGCCGTTATTTTGATAAATCGCCTAGTATCTCCCACGGTGTCTGACATTTACCATCTCATATTTGCCGTCTGGTTACCGTCAATGTGGTAGAACTTCTGTTTCGCACTATGGCTTGTCGATGCAAATATATGGGCGGCTCAGAAAGCTTTTTCGCCCTCTCGACTCGGCTCTCGCTTATTCAAGACTTTCCATGCAAAGAGTAAGTTTCGAAACTTTCTGTTGCATTTTGTAGAACCGAGTTACGTGACGTAACACGTTACGTTAGAATGCATTATAATGCTGGCTGCAGCATTAAAGTTACTCTTGCCGTTTTGGACGTACGGCATTGTAATGCCTACGTCAGTGCATAAGGCGAGTACTTTCGTAAATTAATATCGTAAGAAGAAAGCATATCCTCCAATCAGAAACGCCTACTTTCTAAATATTTAATTGTGCATTATAGGTGTAACACCTTACAAATTACTAAATTTTAATATTATAAATATTTGTTACAATAGTTCTAACGAAATATTTACTCACAGTATCCAGCTGTCTTTGAATATCTTGAAATTCTGGAATTATCCTTGAATTAACTACAGTCCAGATTTTGCTGGACACCATGTTACTAAATGTAAATATATCTTTATCTTATTTAAGTATAACTTTTTTTTTTTTAGTAAATATTCATTCACTGTAAATAAATATTATTTCGTTAGTACTATTGAAACAAATATTTATTAAAATTCTGCAAATTTTGTTTTAGTGCATGGCAATTACCATGAGAGAAGAAATATAGAAAGAGATAGGGAATGTAATGGATAGAGATTCATGAAACGTCGAAGTAGTTTTTTATTGTTTCATATTTATACACATAATAAGCATACGATTACATCGTATTAGGTACTATAGATCGTATATGTATAACTTATACGTATACTTATATGTATATATATATATATCTATAATATTCAGCGTTTTGTACAATAAATAAAGACTCTAGAGCATTTTAAACATAACATCGCACGTTCCCGCGCGACCATTGCGTCGAGTATACGGTAATTCAATAACGAGCTCTCTAATATATCCCTCATTACACTTAAAATTATCGCGAGAACGCGAATTAGCGATGATTGTGGGCAGTTTTCATGATCGATATCACGAATATCTTGTCTTAATTGAAAGTCAAGATATACAGACTACATCTTCGCAATAGATTTTTGTTTCATCACGTCTCTTCATATTAATGCATCAATTAATTACAATAATAATTGTACAGCGATGGGCTAACAATTCCGTTTTTTTTTTCAAATATTTAACAAAAGCTTTAAATCACTTTCAACGTTATCCAAGATCGGAAAATCTAAAAACATACGCAACAATGAGAATTCAATGCCCATCTTTAAACATGATATATTAATCCATCGAAGATATTATCAAAAGGAAGGTAAATTAATAATTCTAATTAAATTCGTTCATAAGCGATGCTAAATTCGGGAACGTTAAAATTGGATTGCCCGAGTAATGCGATTAAGCAATAAATTTCGGACAATCGGTAAAAGCTCATACTTTGAATCCCGTCTCGGGATTCGAATTTCTCGAGTTATGGGAGATGAATCTGGGGCCGAGGCGCCGGTAATAATCCTTCAATAAATGACGAGATATTGAAAAAAGTAATAGCAGCCTCATGCTTGTGGATGTGAGAAATATGCGGCCGGGTCGTAACGCAAGTTATGGGATTCTCGTGTAATCGTCCGATAAATTCGCCGTATGCTCAAAAAGAAATATCGTATTTAAGCTTAATTCGGAAGTGAGTGTGATAAAAATTGATGGCACGGCTCTCGCGTGGTTAGCGCCGCGGCCTCGTAAATTCTGCATAACGGCACGACGTTACGTTACGGAAACAACGATAGCTCTCGAGCATCGAGGGATCGATAAGTCGGTCTTTCCTTCCCGAGCGATCGAGCTCCACCGGACCTTAATCGCGTCCCATCGTGAGCTTTAATTGTTTACTTGCTCCTTTATAGCACGACGCTATTGTGCAATCGATATTAATTTACGTAATCAACACGACGTCGACCTTAATTAATGATAATTTCTCACGCGTCCGTAGCTCTTCTTAAATCTGTCGGTACAGATAATTATTTTGCACTTTTATTTTGTCACAACATTGTCAATACATCTGCGAGTTGCTCGATATTATTCTAAATAAAGAATACAAATAATTAGAATTGGTATTTTTTTTATCGTTTTATGAAATTACATTTTGGGATGTATTTTTGATAATCCGACAAATATTTAAATGACATAAGTCACTTATCAGAATTTTTTTAGAAATATATTTGCATAATCGGTGCTATATTAATGATATTTTAATTTAATCAATTTAATTATGACGTTGTTTTCACAATCACTTCGCACTTGATATTAATTGTTCAATAATTATATCATATTTTTATCGCATTTTATATATATATATATAAATATGATTATTTTAACAACTACGTTATTTTATAATAGACTTTCTAGTAATAACGGCATCCCAATAATCAGTAATAAATTTGCTTTATAGAGATATATATAAAACAATTAACAAAATAATAAATATAATTATTGTATTTCGAATAGCACTTTACATATTTCAAATAATTATTTCAAACTGCTTCTCAGTTATTATTCGCAGTCGGATTAAACTATTATTTTCTCTAAACACTTTATATAATTCTCCCTATGATTTCATATCAATTTAACAAATTGAAAAGTAATGAAACTTAAATGTTAATATTAAAATTTGTGTTGCACGCAATGAAAAAGCTAAGAATTACGTACTTTAGTAATATTCGTAGCTTATCAGATAACTGGCGTTCTTAATCCTAAACGACTGTAGAGAAAACATTTGAGAATTGCAGATTGAAATGGTACATCGATATTCTCTTCACGCAATATTTGGTTCGATAGTTTAGACTTTAAACATTCGACAATTTGCTATACCTATCCATTCTCGTAGAATCAGCTTGACCGCTGACATCTATTGTCATTTTATTCGCTAATATCCGGAAACATGCATTTCTGTCTATCGTGTCTCGAGTTCATACAGAAGTACGACGATCGATTCGTCTTTTTTTATTTTTAGAGACACGAATCATTCATGTACATACGACGTGATTATTTGCATCCATACGATTGGAAACCGCATAAATCAGATCTTTCTGGAGAGTTAACTGGGAACAGTATTTTATTTTGTAAAACGTTTGAAAAGTGTAAAGAAAGAATGTGGATTCAACTAATCAAACATACCATCCATTTATAGAATAAAATTCTGATTTTGACGAGACTTTCTTGAAAAAAAAAAAAGTAATGTTATATTTACGTGGCTTCCAGTCGTACTGTGATTCATTTAAATTGAACACTTAAATCTTTCGCTTAAAATTACGAGCGAAGTTCCGAAAAGTGTATTTACTTTGAATTATTTTAAAGTCTAGTATAATATGAATAATAAAAAATATATATCACTTGAATTTTATTTAATATTTAAGATATTAGGATAAGCAAATTAAATAAAAGTATCATGCAAAGCAAAATATGGCAATGACAAGTTTTGCTTTTCATTTTTCCATGAGAGTCGTCTAAATTCGGCAGTAAGGGCGAAAATCTTTTCGGAACTTTAGTAAAAATTACATTTATTTATTGTAAATACGCGCAACGTTGGACCGGTCTCAAGTGTAGACATTAATTTTTCAATAACGCGCATGTAAAAATTCAAAAACGATGTATCTTTTCTTTCACTTTAAACATTAGAAACACTGAGATGTATAAAAATTTAACAGTGAAAGCTGTTGCTGGTCTTCATATATTTTTTTTTCTAACCCGAGAACGGGGGATATTAATTCAATAATTATTTAAAAGACTCGACTTGTGCGAATTCGTTCCTTTCAACGCGAATCAGGCTGACAAATCCACAATTGTTGACGGTATCTTAAAAAAAGTAGGATTACCTATTTGCGTAGTTGTTTGAAAATTCCAGGCGCGAGTACGGAGGTTTTGATTTCGTTACGCGAAGAGCGAAATAGAACGAGACGCCGACGTCGCGACGACATCGCGACACTCGTGAGTTATACGTGACTCGAACTGGATGATACAGGGTGTCTTATTGAAAAAGACTTCATAAAAGAGAGAAGTTTTTAGATTTTTACAATACTTACCCAACTCTGTGAAAAAGTCTATTATACTTATCGGACTTACAATAATAGAAAAACGAATGTAAATAGTCTTTAGAAATGTATCTGTAACTTGTTTACATCACAAAAAAAAAGATTAAAATTGTTATGAGAGATTTATTTTTCATGAAAGAGAGGATTAAAAACATTTATGACAGATGATAGATAAAAAAAAATTGTGATAGATTAATTGTCACTCAAATAGGCACATAGGCAACTTTTATCGTAATTTATCGTAACCGCAGCGTCTTATCAGTTGAGTTTAGCAAACAAAAAGCTCGGTGAGCGCTGAGTGATTATTTATACAATTGGTTTCTATATTTATATATTCAACATAGAATTAAAGGTGAGATTCAATTATACAAACTTCTTGTTAACACACGTATTTTTACTTGCTCAAAAAACATTCTGAGTCTTTTTTGTTCAGACCCAATTTTTTTTACGTTCTGGAAAAAATCAAGAAAAATTTATGATTATTTTTCAACATCTCTACTACATCGCCATACAGTTATTTAATTAACTTTATGTAATTCAAATGTTAAACCTTTAATGAAAATTCAAATTTATGCAAACAAATTTGAGAGTAAAATTTAGGCTAAGTAAAAAAACCAATATGCCTACAAAGGATATGTTAAATTATTAACTACTGAGCGCTCATTAAACTGTTTTGTCTACTGACGCAAGTCTTTAGGTCTGATCGCGTTACTTGAATTTTTTGCACTCAGCATTTTCGTCTCTTTTAAACGTTTGAATATATTCACATTTATTTATTTATTTTAAATGCAACATTTTTTTTTAAGATTTCAAGCAACACGAACAAATCCATTGCTACTTTTGAAGACGTTAGCGGAACTAAACCGCAGAGATCTCAGTGTATACTAAGAAAAAAATTGTTCATTTGTCTAAATTGATTTAGTTTGTCTCTTTACTTCTTTTAATGAAGAATTTATTTAAATCAAATATATTATATTTGACTTAAATGTAATAATACATTCTCTAACGAAAGAAGTAAAGATGAACTAAATTGATTTATTATTAGTGAAATGAACAATATTTTTTTCCTAATGCATGTTTATCAAGGTCAATATTAACTTTGTATTGAGAGCACCCCGTATACAGAAAGCCCCGGAAGAGGCAAGAGCGAATCCCAGGGGAACTCCTTCCCGCAGCACGGCATTATCGCCGTTCAGACAGTTCTGCAATCTGCATGAGGTTGCTGCATCAGTGAAAATCGTCGAGAGCATACCTCATTCTACTTGTCTCTCTCTCTTCCTTTCGTTCTCTCTATCTCTTCGTCTATTTGACGAAGACACATAAGAATGCAGCCACCCATTGGCCCCGCATTCCCATTTCTCTCTCTCCCGTAATCCGCGCTCTTATCGGCGGGACGCGACTCAGAGCATCAAGATGTTCTCCGATAAGGCAATTCGAGAAAACTTTTCTGATGGACAAGTATATGGTGAATAGGAATAAAAAGATAGAAAGAGAACGTTAGTATTGTACTTGAACATCTTTCAAGGTGGTCAAAGAAACGCCAAGGTGTGCGTCTAACGGATGCGCACCCCTCAGCTATCGGAAAAGTATTTGCAGAAAATCCTAGGCTCGGTTCTCGTGCGAAACATTCTGATGTCCCGTTATTCTTTCTTTTTCTGTCTGTTGCAGAAATTTCGTTGGAATGCGCGCTATTAAAGAAAGGGTAGGGAGGATACGTACGTTTGCAATGGACACAAAGTGATCTTAACAACTTTATTGAAATTGCACGGAGAAAAATGTCTGTGGTTCGATCAATTAGAATTCTGATTGAAAATAGACGAATCAGAATTTTTTGGTTATATCTATATTGAGAACAAAAATACCTTAATTTCAAAGAAATATTTCTTTAAAATTAAGATATCTTTTTCTCAGTGCACTAGAATTCCAGCTGTAATAATTGAAATCCTGATTGATGTAATCAGATTTTTCTGGTTCATCCACTTTCAACCAGATATTTTTCTCACAGTGTGCAGAAGTACTTTTTTTCTCCTGGCTCTTATGCCGAATCTATTCATAGAAACTAAAATCTATCATGAAAAGTAATATTACGTTTGAAAAACAATAATTGTAAATAAAACACTATTCAACACTCAAATTCTCTTCAAAGTGTCAGAGTATATATTCCGAAGATTTTTTCGAACTGAACACGATGCCGTTGGCAGAATTTGTATTGCACGTCAGAATTTTGAGTAAACTGAGGTGAAATGGATAAAAAATAACATTTTTAGCTATTTTCAACGTTTTTTATCAGTAAAACGAAACTTCCTGACATGTATAAAATATAAGTCAACTGCTTTTAAATAAATTTTAGTTTATATAATCATACGACTTATTTTTAATATGGCTGTTTAAACTTTCTGTATAATTACGCAGTTCAACAAAAATCACTTTTTTCTCTTTTCGAAGTGTCATAATACATACCTCAAAGATTTTTTTATGCTAAATACAATGTCGTCGTCAGAATTTACATTGCACATTAAGATTTTTAATAAATTGGAGCATGATAATAAATTGACACGATTTTTTACTTACTTCTCAATTTACTAAAAATCCTGATATATTACGCAAATTGAAATAACATCATGTTTAGTGCCAAAAAATCTTCGGAGTATCATGGGATTTTGGAAAAAAAAAAGAATAAGCGACTTTTTCTTGAAACACACAATAATTATTGAACACAAAATGTAATTATTTGCTAATATAGCTATAAGTGCTAATACAGCTAATTTTAAGTAGATCTATTGAAACAGACTGTAAAATCTTGTTTAGCGAATTTGTTGCGAGAGGGAATACGTGTTGGGCAAATAATTCAAGGAAACATCAGGGAAAAACTAAACTTCGTCGCGATACACGCGTTTTATTCGTAGCAAACTTTTTGTGCTCGTTACAAAGACTTTTGATTAAAAACCTTGCGGCGCGAGATGTCCACGGACCACGAACGAGAGTCTACGGGGGAGAGAAATCTCCTAATGGGTAATTCATTCTCGACGAAGGAAGAAACGACAGCAGACGTCGCTGAAAAATATTCGTGTGGCCGACGATCCGAGGAATTTATAAGGGAATAGAACAGAAGAAGCTTTTGCGAGAATCGCAGATGATATCGATGTTTCTCTTGCTCTCGATCTCGCTGCGCTTCTCACGATCTGATCCCCTTAAAAGTCGTCGGAGCTGCCGAATCACAAATCCCGTGGTTCACAAATTGACTGCATGGTTCGTTCTTTCTGTACGATTTACCTGAGACCGGAAACGCTGCGAATCTAAATCGCGCGCAATTCTGCCTTCTATTGATGTCGATCGTGTATCCACGATGATATTAAGTTAATTACGACAGAAATCTTCGATGTCAATGATCGAGCATCCGTCGCTGTGCGGTGTTTTGGTTTTAACCCTTTGGGGTTTAAAATTTAACCCTTTGGATGCGATTCCCTTGTTTCAATTAAAATTAGTTCGTGTATCGATTGGCACACACTGAGAGTATGTCAAACGGATAAAAAAACAATTCAATAAATAGAACTTTTTAATTACTTTGTGTGAGATTCAATTTAAATTTTAAATTTTTAAAACTACACTTCTGAATACGTTTTATTAATATTAATCCTTAAACGCTTTTTCGGTATTATTTTCTCAATGCTCTTCCAATATTTTTTTTCACTGTTTTTAACTTTTTCATTTAATAAAGATACAAACAAATATTTGTTTGGTACCATATGTTCCTTAATATCTAGCATTTTAATTTAATGGAAAAAAAATTTTACCATTGTCAATTTTTATGAAAATTAATATGTGTATCAGTTTGTAACCACATAAAGAATATATTTTTTTTATTTAGTAATAATTTAAAATAGTTAATAAAAACATTTTATGGTAATGTAATATAAATCGTGTAATATATTATCTATTTTTCGAAAGAGAGAGATTCGTAATTAAAAATTGTTCCATGCAAGAACTTAAATTACGCAGAATATTGCAACGCGGGAAAATTATTATTTAATTTGGCGCGCGGGCATCTTAGATACGTAACTAACGTAACACATGTACGTCGAGTGCAGTCGACGGATTTCCGTAACTCGGCGTAATGTTCTGAGATTACTCGCGCGGCAGCATCCAAAGTGTTAGTATAATCGCGTTAATTAGTCCGAGACACAGTCGGGCGCGATCTGGTGATCTGAGCGTCTCGAGATCCATCGATCGTCTGATTTCACTACTGCCAGGATCTGAAGAGGACGCTTGACGAGAGCAGGCCGACGAGGGTCACCCAGGCGACGAGATCGAGCGAGCTCCGTCTTGATCTGGCGCCTCCGTTCGCACAAGCCTCGCGGATACCGATAATCTTCAGGCCGCGGCGTGCCAGGAGATTGTGAACGCCTCGTTTGTCGCTCTTCTGCAGAGTGTGCTCGCGTGACAATAGGAGAGAATAGAGCTGAGTGTTGGGACTTCGAGAGCAAAAAGTCAACACCATGTCCGAGGCGACAGCCTTCATTACGTGCACGGAGCCGGAGAACTGCATGTATGTTGGCCTCTGCGCCAAGGTACCTGCAAATTAAATCAACAGCCGAGTTAAAAGAAGCAAGCGAAGGGACGCGATACGCATGATGCGGGGGTGGGAAGGGTGAAGAGGGTGAAAGGAAGAGGCCTTCCTATCGAATTTCCTGCCCTCGGCTTTTCGCGTCAGCTTCCGTCCGCTGCACGAAGTAGAATCTCTTGTACAAACGGAACTGTCGCGACTGTAGAAATAAATGTCTGTCGACGACAAGTCTATTTTTACGAAGTAGTTTTATCTTTGCGTGGAATGCTTTCGAGTGAAACAGGAAGAAGGGTACGCGAGATAGAAAGCGGGGACACTTTGTACTCACGGATTTTTGTTTCACGTGAAAAGACATGATATGAAAGATAAAAACTGAAACGAAATTCAAACTCTCTCTCCGTCTGGAGGTTATTTAAAGATCCTAATTATCGAGCTTATTTAAAGAACGTAAACGTTCTTAGCTAAATGATTAAACGAGAATTCTGAAATACATTCAGTAAATCTATCTGGTAATTAGATTTAGTCGACAAATTTGACACGTACGTATTAATGATGGAAATGATAAATGATACTCTGGCCTGTAAAGCTTTTTGAAATAGGCATCTAAGATATTGTCAGGATAGAATAGCGCGACAATGAAGAAGGATCGAACAGGCAGCGAAAACTTGACTTTTCCAATTTCCTGCCTCTACTGATACTGTGAAACATATAATTCACGTATATAGAATACTATAGTCTTACATATATACATATATATACAATATAACTCATATATATATATATATCAAGCGACGAGGTAGCGTCGCGACGCCAACTACATAAAATAAAAATATAACCGCTTGAAATGATCGCTTGACGCGTGAATGTCATCATGTATATGTTCATGTCGCTGCCAAATTCGCGACGTTAGCCAGCTTTATCTGGAGTTTTGACATCGACAAACTTTAGATTATATTTATTTCGTGTCCGTTTTTGATTAAGAAGAATTCAATAACTTTTTTATGCATTTGGCATATATTTTTTCTTTTTTCAAAAAGGTTTTTTTAAAGGTATATATATTACCCAAATCTATGCGTGCTTATACAGTAGATAAAAAAAAGCACTTGTTTATTATTTCGTTTTTATTTTTGGAAAAACTTTGCATGAAGAGAAAGAGTATTTCGGTATGGTGTATTTTATTCAGTCTACTAGTAAAACATAATGTAATAAAAATATACATTACGATATTAGTTTTCTCGTATAAAATTTTTCCAAACAAGATAAGATGCGCAAATATTGTTTCACATACTGTACGCGTGTACTGCACTATGCCCACGATATTAAAAACTTATTACATTTTCAAGTTTTGTATTGATCGCTTAACGTTTAGGTGGGGCCACAATACTTAAAGGTATAGTGTTCTTTAAAACCCGTAGAAAAGGGGAAGAAAAGATATTATTTAGGTGTTCAGAAATTTTAAAGTTCATTATGTTTACATTCTTTTAATTCATAAGGGTATAATTAATGTATATTTAACTGCAACAGTATTAGTAAAAAATATAACTATAAAATTAAAATTTTTTTCTTGATTTTTCTTGGAATGCTCTGAGCACTTTACTTGTACAAACTTGCGTATTTTTAAATTATTCACTTAGTTCCCTTATATATTACAGGGTTTTTAAAAAACCTAAACCCACTGAGTATTTTAGAGGTTTTATTAAGTTTTTTTAATAAAATTGATTATAAACAATTTTGTAAAAATATTATAATGATGAATTCTTCTAATATAAAAAAGTGTTTCTACAGTGAAGATAAAAAAAGAAATGACATTACGTATTATAAACTATATTAACCTTTATTTGGATAATTTAATGCTTAAACAAATTTTTGTTAAAAGAAAGTTTGATGTTTGATTATGTGATCTTCAATATAATTACAATAAAACTTAAAAAAATCCACAAAGTTCAAGTGCTTTAAGCTCATAAAATTAAAAAAATCCAGGGAATTTGAGGTGGGTAAAATAATACAATACCAACGCTGCCCTTTTCACAATATATGATTACTTAAAGATTAAAGATTACTAAGAAATTCATGAATAAATTTCATTGATTAATCTCTTTGTAACCTTTAATCTTTAGATAACCATATATTGTGTAAAAACGGATTTAAAAGTAAAAAATACGTAAGTTAATAAATAAAGTGTTCAGAATACTTTGAAAAAAATTTTAATTTTATTATTATAAAAAAATAATTATTTTTTTACTAGTGTATTATAATATATTATCGTCAAAATTTATATTAATTATTTCCTGATAAGAGACGAGATCTAGGCTATATATTTAATTTTCTTTAAAGAAAATTATAATATGATTTTATATGATACACTTCGTATGAAAGTGTTTACACAAAAATTGATATATGATATGCTGATGAGCTCTTGAACTCAGTTAATTTCTGTGTAGTATTTAAAAAGTGATTAAGTAGCTTGGGTAATGAGGAGCATTGCGAAGCAATAAAAAGACTGATACGAGTAATACGAAATTACAAAGAAGCCAAAGTGTTTCCTTTAGAAACTTCCACAGCAAGTAACAAATAGTGCACAATACCATTGAATTTAGTATCATTTATCACGGACTTGGCACTTTTATCTGAACACGTTTAATGGACTAAGTCGAGGCTTTGACAAATGTAAGTTGCAACCACTTCACCGGACCTCAAGACGTAAACTTCAACCTGTGCAATGTTTAATCTGCAGAAATGTTTGATCTAAGTGAATTGACCAGGATAAAGTGCGGCCAGTGTTTCACACTAGATGTTACCATGTGCCTTATGTAGACGGTACAAAAAATTTCTCGAGTCTTATTTTTATTTATCACGCATTATTCTTCATGTCTTACAGTTCACGGATATTTTATTACACAGAAAGAACGGTTTTGTTCTAAGAATTTAAAGTTTTTAATTGAATATAGATCAGAAAATAATTTTGTCTGGATCATCAAAATAATTATGCAATTAATTCGACTTGAAAAGCTTAAACTGCTCGTTAAAATGTCAAAATTTTTCACAACATTGTCATCAAAACTTAAGCGTTTTAAATAATTATTTTTCCAACAAAATTATTTTCAGATCTGATTTTTAACAAATTTTTGCTACGTTTACTAATATACTTTCCATATATTTAATCACATTATTGTCTGCGGATACAAGACTTGACTAATTGAAATTGGAATGATTTCATTACGATTCTACTTGTTGGCTTGGTAGTTCAAACGGATTCGATGATCATTCGTGACAACTCGAAATATACGGGTATGTCGTGGAAATACGCAATATTACGGCTCATTACATAGTTGAGGACGCACTTAACGTTATGAAGGGAAATATACGGAGACGAGACGGCGAGCACGTGTACAATCTATATGCGCAATGTGCAGCGACCATAAGCGATGCATAGAGGCATGCCACATTTCGCAGGATCATCGCACGATGTCGGAAATATTTCACTGGAGATAGCACTTTAATACCAGCATTTAGAAGCATCCGTTACGTTTCCAACTAAACTTATTTAGAAGGGAGGAACTGATGTACCTCTGTCGGATCAACCGCTGATCTTTAATGTAATCGTAATAAATTTTTAATAATTTTGAAGTTGATAGTCTGATAAAGAGAAAGTTCTGAAGTTGATCTTTTTGAGAGCAAAAATGTCGAAAGAAGCTTTGTCACACGACTTTCCAATTTTCTTACATTCTTACGCTTCTCAAATACATATGTAATATACAGGATGAGCCTTAAGTATTCTAAAAGATTTTAATAGATGATTTTTACATTAATTTAAACGTTTTCTAAAATTTTAAAAATTCTATTCAGATTATTGTAATAAAACTTTGTATGTATGACATAATTTTTTGAAAATTCTTTTTTTAAGACATACATTCTTTTTTTAAATAAAATTTTTCCTTTAACTTCGTAAACTAAGCCGGTAAACTAAGCTGGATATATAATCGTACATTTTCATCTTAAATTGATGTGAGCAATCACTTCTTAAAATCATTTAGAAACTTAAGGATTATCTTATATATGTATGTATATACACATATATATAAGATAAAATGTTAATTTTAACTTAAAGATGTATATAATGGATTTTCTGAAACATGCAAAATGTGAAAATAGACATTTTTATTAATTTCAACATTTTTGCAAATCTTATTGTCAGAAAGTTTACTATACGTCTTTCAATTAAAATTCATAAAGATATATACACGTACATACTTGAAAAGCGTAACAATTTGGTCAACTTCAATTACGAGCAACGAGTGTAAAACGTTTTAGACATATACGTATATATTATTTTGCAGTGGTCACTTGAAATTGAAGTTGACCAAATCGTTAAAACAACGACGATGTTTCACGTTCATACGTAACATATCGATCATTGCCGCAAAACATTGTCGTACCCTGACAATTCATTGAATGACTGTTCACTGAAACGGTTACGATTGACATTTACTGCGACTGGATTGTTCCGGCTATTAAGCAAAGCGACGTGAATAGCGCGCAGGCAATGAAATCGAAAGCGCGTCGCGATCCTCGTAATTACATCCACGATAGCAATTAGATGTTTATCTACTCGCGGCGCGTTCTTCTCAATTGCGCCAATGTCGCGAATTATATTAAAATGACATTGTAATTATGAAACGCGTACGACTAATTACGTATGCCGCGAATGTACCAGCAACGTCATCGCCATAATCGCTTCAGTCGATACATTGTCCTGATTACTATTCAAATTCGTTCCCATATAGCGCAACGCTATCATTACATTTTACCATCACTATGTATATCACTGTCCTAAATTGAGCGGTGAATTAAACGATGAATTGCAATTTACTCCTCTCTATGCGTGTAAACAATTATAAATTAACAACTAAACAGTATGCCTTAGCGATAAATGAACAATCGCGTATATTAATAAGCAAATCAATTAACTGATTAGTCTAATGATTACATTCGTCCCTCTCTCTTCCTCTTTTCTCCCTATTATAGTATCATAACGTATAATGCAATTGTTTATATGTAGCTCTTAATTAGTTTCCAGTAAAGTATGCTATAAAAAATTGTTTTCAACGTTTACAAGACAGGAAAGCCACTATAAATCTACACTGAAATAATATCGTATTTTAAGGTAAGAAATACATTGACAAAAAGTAATGAATTATAACAAGTTTTGCTCAAGCAAAATAGATTCTCATCTTTTAAATTGATTTTCATCTAATTTTATTTTATTTAAATTGAATTGAATTTTACGCGATCTTCGATTATGTAGCACTTTTATGTATCATCTTTTCTGCGCACAACTTTTAAGAAAGAGTAAAACTGTCCGTTTTTGCCCGAGTTTGAAAACTAGGTCGGTCGTATAAGAGGTTTTTATCTTCTCTGGAAAGTTGTTCCGACTGCGTTTAGATCTCGGGTAGGCAGCACTTACATCCATATATTAGTCTCCCCAGAGTCTCTTCGTCGTCTCGTTCAAGGGTAACGTCCAGTAGCCGCAAAGTACGTCGCACGAGAATTATAAATTCCATCGCGAAAAACTGCCCCGGATCTTTCGTTTTTAGTGCTTAAAGTACGGCAGCTGCAGCTTGATGAGATTCCCGGAGGCCGAAGTCAGGGGAAGTTAAATTTGGTGAAAGGAAGATGTCGGAGGAAAGTTTTCATTCCGCGTCGTCTATAAAACGGCAAAAACATTCCCGCGGGCGAATCCTCGCGCAGTCCTAGTTGCTTCCGGCTCAAGGAACGGCTAATGCACGAAATTGATTTAACTTTCCGTAATAAAGTCGCTTATATGTTGTACGAAAAAGTGACCGTTGATCATGCGCGTTTCTGTTTTTTAGACTAAGGAAAACAACGCGAGAGGTGCAACACGTTTCGCTGCTTTTGTGCAATCAAACGTGTGTGTGTGTGTGTGTTGTGTGCGAATGTAGTTTTACTCAGCAAAATATTCAAGACACGTAGTTTTAAAATTCTGTGTGAGTCCGGAATTATATTTTGAATTATTAAAAGCCTGTTGTTTGTCAGATAAATACTTGACATGTATTTTTTATTATTCTTTTATATTTTATCCGGCACGCTGTCTCCAAATTTAATTAACCACATTATAAATTTTATTTACAAACGTACACGTACTTTTAATTATTTTCATATTTATGCATGAAAAATAATCAATTGTCGCGTTTGCATTTGCAACTAAAAATATTTCGAGATTTTGTTGTTTCTCGTTTCTTCTTTGTCTCTCCTCTCTTCTTCTCTCTGATATAGAAGGATATTCCTCAGGAATTCTATTACGCCGGAATTTTTCTAGTGCCTCGATATTGAAATACTAGGTCAAAATTGGGTTTAACGAGAACTTTCTAACGACAAAACGTCAAAATTAAAACATGCTCTTCAGTAATTTAATAGAAATGCATTCTGGCTTGAAAGAGATAATTATATTCCCTTTACAAAGAAGGTTTACGATCAATTAAAGTTTCACTAACGAAAAATCAATTCTAACATCATCAGAGAAGAGATTTTTAATATATTTGAATATTTAAAAATTTTATCCCCTAAAGTCTGTTGAATTTATCACACGCGAATACCGAGATAAAGGAATGAATTATAATACAATTACTCTTTTTCTTTACAATTTTATTAGAGCACTTTTATCTACAATATATTGCATATTGATTATGAACAATGTGTATTTATTACTTTATTTATCTTAAAAACAGAAGACCGTTTCTACCAAAATGTACCTTAACTTTAATTTCGATTCAACTTACTCTTCATCTTTTTTTAATTTTTAAAACTAGAAAAGATGAAGAGTTAGTTGAACCAAGATTAAAATTAAACTACATTGATAGAAACGGGTTTTAGGGCTGGTTATTTTACCTTCGGATAAACTATGTAATAATTAATCTAACGGATAAACAAAAGGATAAGAGCATAAGAGAGTGAGCTAAAGTTTATCGAAAGGTGGAACAACTCAGCTTTATACAATCTTCCTGTTTCAAAGGTACGTGAAGTCGCTCATTTCAGAGAGACATTTCAGTCGTTTTCTCGAATGAAGATTCATTCGCGGGAGGATTAGTATGAGAGCGAACTCGTTAGCTGTCGTTTCCTAAAGTTCCAGCGACTTCACAAACAACGTTCATGCATCAATCGGGTATATGCACTCTTGCAGTTTCGCGATGCCGCGGTATATTATCCTCGGCAGTTCAGATCGTTTTCAGGTTTCGGATTAGTATACTCGCGCAGGCGAACTAAAACGAAAATCCCAGAGAGACCTCAATCCGCATTACGTTCCGCATCTGCTCACGTTATTATATAGGATCCCGTATTTGCTGTTGGCCGATAGCGAAGAATAACGTCAGACAAGCTACTCGGTAGAGCGGTTGCTCGCGGGAGAAGAAAGAAGAGGAGGAAGAAAGGTACTTGCAGAGTCGGCCGGAAAGAAATTAGAAAGAGCAGATGGCCGTGCGACTTTTGAAAAATTATTTTCCGCGTCGACGAGCGCTTTCTTCTCGAAGAAGCGCTTCGCGACGAATTCTTCGCATCTCCCGTCATTCTCCGACAGCCGGCAGTCGTAATTGGATGTCTCGACTTTGCCAGCTTACGACGGCTGAATCCTACCCCGGCTCGGTTGACGGTTAACCGATAATCACACGGACGATTCCACGAATTCATTAAGATCATTAGCCGGGCGCGTCTCGGTAGTTTAATTGTCGTTGGCGAATCGTGTCTCGCCGAGTTACACTGATACGCGATTTATTTGTTCTATCTGAAAGAAGGCGAATTATCTTGTTTAATATTTCTTTTACGTTCTTTTTATCTGAACATTTTGTGCGGATAATAACTTCATCGAATCTTCCAGCTCCGGATAATTTGAGTTTTCTTGTACGACGAGTGATACGTGTAACAATAGGTACATTTAAAGAAGATAAATATACGAGATAGATTTTATAACATAATAGTAATTAATTATTAACAATCGTTTCTAATATAGAAATATTACTTTCGTATTTTTCAGATGTTAGAAATCAGCATTCTGCTTTTCACTTAACAAACTTCAATCTCTACGCTTTTAATCCACCAATGGAAGCAAACATAGTAAAGAGGGCGAAGTTGAAGAAAGTATCCAGCGAGCCAAACAGTTTTGTTGAACCAATTTAATCTCTTTCCTTTTTGGAATCTTTATCAGTCAGTCTGAATACCGAACGAGTGCAATAACCCGTTTCCTTTCGTTTTACTTTTTTTCTACTATTCAATCATCAGTCTATATTGCAGTACCTTTGCCATAATATTGCAGTATTACTTATTCGTTTTGTTGTAATTTTCTCTTTCCCAAAGCATTGAACAGATATAATTAATTCTTTTGTCTGATTCATATAATTATTTTAATTAATTTTTATTATTGTAATAATTACATTATTCTTTTATTATTTTAATAATTACCTAATTGTGTTAATTTTCAATACCAGAATCGAAGAAATCTGTACATAAAAAGAAACACGCTCGATTTAAAATATTAGATTCTTTTTTATGTAGATGTCATATAGTCGTGATTTTATACTCTTCCTTTTTTCGTTTCCTTCATGTTTACAGCTTCTCTCGAGGTTCGCAATGCGAATCTTGTCGAGGAATAAATTCCAATTCATTCTTCTATGATAGAGTAATGTTCCTTGCGGATGTTTGCCTTTGTTTGACGATTCATTCGAAGCGCATATCTATCTTAAGAGCCGCCGGCCTAATGGCACGTTCCTAATGCCGATGCAACTTTAGGTGTGATCTACCCGACCGAATCGTTAATCCAATTTACTTCTCTGTGAGGAGTTGCCCGAAACTTTCGACCACCCGTCCAGCAACCGTGGCGTGATCAGTTATTCGGACTAGCTTATGATAATCATCCTCGAAAGAACTTTGAACTCTGCATCAAAGTTTACCCACTGGATATATGTATGTGTTTCCCTAGCTTCTCGTTATTGAAACAGACAACGGAGAGGCTTGAGTAATAAACGTACGAAATGAAAATTCTACATTTTATCAACGAGATATCGGAAACATTACTTCTTTCGTATTGATTTTTCTTCTGATATTCATATTTGAAGAAGAGGTCATCAAATCGATTTTAACTTGTAAAAAAGTAACGTTTCAATAGACAGATAATTCGGATTTATTATCAAGTTAGTTACATATTTCTTTCAAAATTTTATTGTATATTTTTTTTATTTTATTACACAATAAATCGATAAAATTCGAAGCATGCGACAGAGAAAAAGAGAAGAGGAAGAGAACGAGAAAGGAATACTAATGGGAGACGTGCAAAAGCGCAACACGTTTTCGTCACAATTTGAGGTAAATTGGAAAATTCCAACGAAAACCGAGTTTTAATTTTGTCCATTCATGAAAGACTATTCGAGATATAATAAAGTTGTGAATCGTACGTTAAAATTATTACACACTTTTCGTAGAGATTGCTCGTCATCGTTCCTTTTTGCAATTTTGAAGAGTCCTTCGTAATTCTATTTCTTCGTTTCTAAAAAGACACTTGGGGAAAGATCGTCTGGGCAAAACGCTGCTCAAGAGTGATTGAAAAATTAAGAATCCCAGTTTTATCACGAAAGGTTTCTTAATTCGGCTAACTGTGTAACATGGAAAATCAATCGCGATGAGAGCCGTAACTTGTCACATAATTGGAACAAACGGTCGAGATACTTTGAAAATTATCGAGAAAATCGGAATGCTGAAAGATTCGATTAAGATATAAAGAAGTAAAGCCCACCCACTCACCCATTCGATTGATTTGTCTAAAAGAAGTTATAATCTGAAACCGTGTTACCCTAATTTCGCCAAATATTATTAATCACAAGTCTCGTTTTGTGCAACTGCTCCTTATGCAAATATGTTTTTGCATCAGATTCTAGTTTACACGGTTCATTGCGCGGATGTCAAATGTACAATACAAACGCATTAATTTGCATCACTGATAATTAATGCATCTGGTTTCAATATTAATGCACGTATTCTAACCGAGAATAGCCATCGTCTACTTGTTAATTAAATCGCAATGTTGTGCTGTTGAATTATGCTCACAATTAGATGCTATTTAATATCATAATAAAAAAAAACTATTTAAAATCAGAATTATTAGAATATAATAACAGCTATTCTTTATGAAAAGAAATGTTTTCTTATCATCACACAGGAAAAAAGTTTTGCTTAAATATAAAGACACATTTATTTAGTACATGAACCATTATTTAACTATAATTTTTTCGTTGAATAAATACTTACGGTAAATAAATGTCGATAGTATTGTTCAAATAAATATTTATTAAAATTTAATACATTTTTTTCAGTGTAAAAGTTGAACTAGATACAGATCTGAAAGTAATTTTACTGAACTATTAAAATAATTATACTCAAGCATAATGAGCAGTGCTATAAAAAGTTTTGAGCAATTAGTTTAAGCGTTATAATAATCGTTTTGACGATCCAACAAAATTAATTTTAGATATTACTTGATTAAATTTTTGAATATATATATTCTTTAGTAAAACCTTTCTTTTCATGCGATAATAAATTTATATTTCAAAAGGAAAAAGTAGATAATCTTAAGGCAGCGAACAAATAACCAGAGCCAAAATAATATGAAAATTTGGAGTAATTATAACTTGGACGCGTAAATAAATGAAACTTTACCGTTCTGCAAGTTCATGGTTCGCCAAAAGCCTTTTTTCGTGTTAATATCTGGTATCCGGAAGGTATATTCCACGTCTCCCTTTTCCTCACTCCACCATAGTTTCAACGCAGAGTGTTCATACGGCCTCAACTTCACAATCGGACAAGAGTCAACGACAATTGAGTTGGTCATCATTGGCTTTGTGGGGTCGATTCTGTGTTGCAGTACTTCTACGACGTACCATTTGCCCATTATCTGTAACAAAACGTTTTCGTAAAATGACCTAAAAGATTGCATGATTGAGTGAAACGTACACCTACTAAGCGTTAAGTAGATAGAAATCGATATCTTTCCGCAAACATGATTTCCACTTGAGCTTCAATTCCCAAGATATTCCCGAGATATTAAAAAGTCGCAAAGAGAAGAAAAAGATAAAGTTTTAACTCAGGAAAAATTGGTTCCAGATCGGTTAAAGAGCTTGCG
This sequence comes from Cyphomyrmex costatus, assembly GCF_001594065.2. Classification (NCBI taxonomy): domain Eukaryota; kingdom Metazoa; phylum Arthropoda; class Insecta; order Hymenoptera; family Formicidae; genus Cyphomyrmex; species Cyphomyrmex costatus. Next base: position 1,244,658 of record NW_017274977.1, on the reverse strand, counting down.
AAGACGGAAGAAAGTGCGGAGACACCGAGTATGTGCGCGGGGAGTAATCTAGTAACTTTGGCGAAAGTAGATAATTCCGTGAGGAGCTTAAAGCAAATTACGGATAATTTATTGGCCGAGCGATCGTTAGAGATTAAGTCCATAATATCGACGATATTATTTCCAAATAACCGCCAAATTTCGATCGGCATAATGCGGGATTTTACTTTTTTTCAGCCTGATCATTTCGATTTTATATATCTCCGTGAAATCTTTTATATTTTTAATCGGATTGTACCGGACAATCTTGAATTTCAGATAATAGTAGCCACTTTCGTCGTATTTATATTTTATTATCCAGAGTGGTGATCGATCTCGCAATTCCGCGACATTTACTTCGTCGATCTCATAATAAACAACGGCAGTGAATCTTAAATAGAACATTATACGAGTAAATATATAATAGTTGCAAACATTGTGCGCCAAGGGAATGAGATGTTCGTCAATCTTACTCGTGACTCTCATACTAGTGACGTTGACTGATGCGTTAAAAAAGTAGAGAGGCCAAAAGTTAAACGTATAAAGAATTAGCTTCAATAAAATCCTGAGAAAATCAGACGCCTGTCTATCTCGGTTGTAGTAATAGCGTCAAATAACGCAGACTGCAAAATCGTTCCCAAGGTATCTCATGAAAGCTAATCTTGACGTGGTGATTTTGTAAAGAAACTCGATCTTCAGAAAGCGCCAAAGCCAATTCTCACTGGAATGCAATAAATGCAGCTTTTACTTCTTGCGTTATCTACAGGGAAGACTCGTTTTAATTCTCGGTTTAATTTATGCTCAAAGTCGCGTATTATGTACAAACATAGGTAATTGTTTATTCAATTCGCTCGTATATTAAACATGATGCTAATGTACCCACTGAAAGCGCTTAGGTCCGAAGTTGATGTACAGCGGTGATGCAGATTATCAACTTGTTGAGCTCAGATGGTACGGTTTTGCCCGCGGGAACCAGCTAAGGAGAGTTCGTTGAACAATGACTATAATAATCTTTGCGGAGGTCCGAGGTCCATAAAGGCTTCTCTATCTGCTTTGTCTTTGCGACATTAGTGAATTTCAGTCTAACGCGAACGTGAATTTAATAATAAATATAATGCGCAAAATGTGCCATTTGTATTAACTTCGTGCTTATTATCGTTTTTCGTCATTTTTCTTCTTAAACCTTTAGAGAGAAAATGATAGAATTTTATTGAAATTTTTCATGCTCAATCGTTAGTTATTCGAAAAATGCAGACATTCGACATTACTGACCACATTTTCACAGATCGAAAAATCTTCAGCGAAAACGACGTCCGGTAATTTTGAAGCACTCTGTAGAGACGAATGAAATGGCCAGAAAAAAAAGTAGACGCGGTTTTCGTTTTTGCTGAGTAGATACGCGCATATTGTGCGCATGTATGTGTGTACGTGCGTACATCTCTGCTTTATTGTACCGGAAAAGCGCCGTAAATCATTGTCGTCGAGGTGTATGTGATACTGGGTCACATAGTGTGGTCGGGGGATTAAAATTAACGAGATAATAAATATGGCCTTTGTCGAATAGCCCGCAAAAAATTTCAATTGTCGTTTCGTGGGAATCTCGTCGCATGAACAATCGCAGTTGTTTGTTTGAAATTGTGTTATTTTTCTTTTTTCTTTTTAAACAAATGTCGCGACTATGTGTAAACGATGTTATTATTAAATGGAAACTATGATGACATATATAAAATTGTACGTATGTATAAACTTTGTTCCCTTCTTTCTGAATTAGAAAATTTAATAAATTAAATTATATAGAGAAAAAAATAAATAATAATTAAATAAAAAATTAGACATTCTTATAATTTCTGTAGCGTTCCGAATAAAAATTGGCGCTTTCAGTAAAATTGGCACTTTTTAATAGCAACCAATTATTTTATTTATATATTGTAATAAAAAATTTAGTCGCTTCTGCTCAATATATTTCAAATTTGTAAATAACAAATATTTGTTTATACCATTTAAATAGTTTAATTTATAAGCGAACGAAGTAAAATAAAACAGATTAGTTTGTAGTCAAATATTTTATATTTTAATTAAATATTTTATTGTTATAGCAAACTTTTGATCTATAGAACAAAACATTTTTCCTAGTATAATACTTAGTTACACTGTTGTGTTCTATAAAATTAAAAATAAACCACAAACCAAAAGATTTGTTCATATTAATTAAACTGTTTCATTTGAATAAAGAAATATTTTTGTCATTTAAAAAGTTAAGAAGAGGGAATATACCATATTGACCAAAAACAACATTTTTTTATTATATAAATTAAATATTCCATTGTTAAAAAAATTAAATTCTTTTTTTTTAATGTATGTGTGTGTGTAACCCTCTATCAAAATTTTAAAGTATATGCAGCGTGATAGTTTAGTATATAAGAGATAAAGATAAGAAAAGATAATAGGGATAATTTTAATTTTGCACAAGAATCTTTACGAAGTTTTCGCTTTTAAAAATGCTGACTACGACGTTATTAAAGTTTGTATAAGCTTGTCTTGTTGGTCTTTATGTCGCTTCTTATTCGTCTTAAGAAACCCCGATATGCGCCCGATAATGAACTTCGTCGAGTTGCTTTATTATTCAGTCTTGTAAATAAGACATATACAATGCCAAGATTGCCGTATGTTGAAATTAAGGAAAGTTTAATCAGTATCTATCAGCTTGAAAAAGATGAGACTATAGAACGCTCACGATAGATAGCCCGCATCGTCATCGCGTTGGTCTTGTAATTTATATCGCTGACAATGGTTGGATAAACACAAACCTTTATTCAAGTTACGAAAGTAGTTGGAAAAGTTTAATTGGCAGCCAATGCGGCCATTATCACGTGTAATGCGATTACGTTACATGTTTTCTTATTTCACATTTCCGATTAGCTGCTAAACTACGATAAAAGGTACTTATAAATTTTGATCCAGCTTGCTGTAATATGCCACAAGATTTACGGAAATCGTGTGAAAAATTATTAATTAAAAAATATTATTAAAACAAAAAAGCGTAAAAAGTAATAAAAGTACACTAATAAAAAAAATTTAAGAAATTATAAACTTTAATTAAATATGTATCAGAAAAAATTTATCATCTCTTCCAATTAATTGGGTAATTAATTTAATAATTAATTTGTTTTTTTAATAAGCATTTTCTGATATGTACATACCTCGTCTTTCATTGTTTGCTATTGTTGATTTTCATTTTGTTAATTACTAGATTTTCAATATAATTTCTATTTATGAAAATTTTCAGGTTTTGCGGTCATAAAATTCAACATGTTTGGTAATGAAAAATTATATTATTTGTTGGACGAACTGATATATTCACCGTGACATTTCGAACGATGCGAACGTAATAAATGTATTTTTTGTGAATTGAAAGCATCACCGACCTGGAATGGTTTAACAATCGCGCAAGGCTTTAAAAGCCCAGTGTTCCGAATAATCTTATATCCCTTTAGTAGATTTAACGTTCATTTATTTTAACCAGCAGTTTTTCACGTGGGAAGATTCGCCGCATAAAATCGGATAAAAACCGCCGCCAGGCCACAACGATTTTAAGCTCGACGCATTGCCAAACTAAATCCGCGCTACTTACGCAAAAGTCTATTTAAAGACACCTACAAAAAGGATTTTATCCTACTCTTTTTTTCACATAAAAATATATAATACAGTCTGTATTGTAACTAATTCACAATGGCAATCAATATTTTCTCTTTTTTTTATTTTAAGAGCTAACTTATTTTACGTTTGCATTTGAGAAACAACCTTTTTCCTATCTAGTGCCACAATTAAGACTAACGATTAATACGAGGCAGGTTGAACAGCTCGGTGTAATAATTCTTGCTGTCCAAGGAATTACCGATGAACCCAGCTGACCCTGCACAAATTCGCAAATTATAATTACAAGCCGAATAATATACATGCGTTTTGTCTGGGCACGGCGACACGACGCGACGCTTGGTAAAATTGCCGGCAAATAAACCGGCGCGTCGCGCGAGGATAAATTTTCGTTTATTAGACACTACCGGACACCCGGCACGGACGCGCTTCGTGACTTATGCATTCGCTATCGTAACGAGAACGTCAGCGTTTTCACGAGAATATTGCAGTAATTAGTAGCAAGGTAAATTACCGTACGCGTACGCTAATAGCGGGTAATTTCCGAAATAGTAAAAAAAAAAGGGGGGGGGAGAAGGAAAGCGGGACGTGACGCGTGTTTTTTTCCCCGAGTTCCACCTCGTTTCGGTTGCCTCATCGATCACGCGGCGAAAGAAAGAGAGAGCAGCCATCCAAAAAATATATATTGAACTGCCTAAACTCGGTTCGCTGCTCGTGTATATTTCCTCGCGCTTTGGAAACTCTCTTTCTCTTGTTCGCAGCAACAGCAGCATGTGCTGCCTTATGGGGTTTATACGAGAGGGAGTATCCCGAGGATATATACGAAGCAAGGATATATACGCCCGTACTCTTCCAAACCGTCTTCAAAATACTTGCCCTTTCGCCTCCCGTAATACATATTTGCGAATTGAGGTGCCTGACTCTCGTTTCCCGCGGGACATAGCTTTCAGGGAGGTATTGAGAGGGCTGCTGGTGGATTCATCGAGTGGGTTTCCCCGGCGGTTTCCGGACAGCTGGCAATCTCTCCAGGAGACGGTGCATTTGCATCTTTACGACTTTCGACGGCGCTCGTCGTCGTTCGCGTCGCGACGCCTCTCCGACGGACGACGAGACGAGCGGTAAAAATTGGGGTGGCGCACGATCACGAATTGGGAAAGATGAGGAAAAAAAAAAAATGCGTAAGGTCGCCTTCCCACGAGGCCACGTGCGGCACGTTATTGTATTTATGTCTTTATTAAATTCCGGGACTGAAACGCGTGACTGAACGCTGAATTTTTAATATTCTTACAGCGTGACATTTGCGATATGAAATTCTACTTTTGGCGACGTAACATATCCCGACTCACCTCCCCGACCATCCAGTGAGGGAAAACAAGTCTTTTAACATCCGCAACGATAATATAGTATGTCATGTCGTGATACATAACTGTCGCGTGATATAATAACAAATTTTTCTTTTTTATCGAGTATATTAAAAATGATTCAATACTTTTCAGTCATAAACATTTTTACATGTTATTTATATTTATATTTTATTGTACTCGTATATATATGTTATTTTTATATGTTGTTTTATATGTCATTGTTCTTTACGTTTAAGCATCGTCCAAAATTTTCAAATAATTGATAGCGTCAAAACCAAATGTGATTGTCAATATTAAAAGCTACAGTGAACACGCGGCAACGTCATACGACAGAAAGTAAATCGGTTCTATGGTAGTTACAGCGGGTGTCGATTTTAAAATAAATTGTCACATTGCTGTGCCTGCACAAAAGGAATTTAATTAAAACACGGGAATTTGCCTCTCATCGATTCGGCACCTCGTTCGAACGCACATTGACTCGTTATCGGTAGTTTTATGTACAGGGTGTCTCAGGTCTGCCGAGCTAACTTAATTTTCCAATCAATTTGTGGTTTATGTTCCATGAAAATAAATATTGAGGTTCCAATAGCATCCGAGTTTTAAACGATTCATAATACTGTCCGATAAAATTTGACCTTTTTTTACGACACGAGATACTCTAAATATTTGTGGGAATGAAATCTTACTCCAAAAGAGTAAAATATAAACTGTCATTGTTAAAAAAGAGTGTAAAATTTTTACTTCATTAATAATTCACATTTAAGTATTTTGAAATAAGATGTCACTCTAAGCAATTTAAAGAGTAACTATTTTTCTCCGATGTATAGTATCTTTACCTGTGCTGAATATCAATTCATTGACCACATTTGATTATCACGCCATAATTTTGAAAAAATGACAGAAGCTAAAAATGATTTTTATTTTCAGGATTTTTACGACATTGTAGCTTTGACAGTAAATTTTTTGTCTAAATTTTGTTAATGCCACGCGAAAATATTACTTTTATCTTTAAAATATATTTTTGTTCCATTTTTATAATTTGTCGTTGAAAATTACAATTTATGGTCTTTGTACATAGAAAATATATTTTATTTTACAGTAATACAAGAGTTATATCATAATATTAGACAAATGGATGCTTTTATATATTTACAGAATATAATTAGATGTTCAAAAAAAGATCCTCTCAAAAATTTAGACCTTTAAATCTTTAAATGATTATCTAATAATATTTAAATCTTTAAAAATTAAATGATTATATAATCATTTGATTTTATTACATATTAATAATAATACCTAAAAAATTAAATGATTACCTATCGTCAAAAATTTATACATTTAAGGCTTTAAATGATATTATCTAATATGATGTATTACCCCGAAAAGTAACTGATATATTATTAAATGTGCCAGAGTAAAGTGAACATACATAAAGTATATTCTCTAAATTTAATAATATATATTACCACGAAACTGATATGTTATATTCAAGATGCAAATTCAAAATGAACATACATACATATAAATAAAACAGATTACAATTTGCAGATTACAGTTTTTCCTAGAAAATAACTGCAATGTTATTCATAGTACACAAAATATAAAAGTTGGTTATTGATATTTGATTTGAAATTTATACTAGACCGTACAATGAAAAATAATTGCATGTAATTTTAGAGTATCAATTTGTTAATGACTCGAAAAAGAACATTCCAATTTCCTCTGTTTAGACACTAGCTAATCTCTTTGCATAGCTATACCAGCTAATTTTCTTTGTATGGCTACTACCTAATTTTTTCTGTCAAGCCACTAGATATTTTTTTCTGTCTAGCCACTAGATAGTTTTTCTGTCTAGCCACTAGAAAATTTTTTCTCTCTAGCCACTAGATAATTTTTTCTCTCTAACCACTAGATAATTTTTTCTGTCTAGCCACTAGATAATTTTTTTTTCTGTTTAGGCACTAGCTAATTTTTTTTATCTAGCTACTAGTTAATTTTTTCTGTCTGTCTTTAAGTAATTGTATCTATTCGATTCAAGTAATTTTTTTCTTTAGTTTAAACAATATTCATTCAACAGAAAAATCTAGATTTAAAACTAATACGATCCTTAAATAAAAAATGCTGATTACGCAATTTTAGAAATTATAATATTAAGTTCAGAATAAATGATTACTTAAACTGCGAAATTTGTTGAGTTAAAACAAACAATTCACTTTACTATAGTGAGATAAATTTTTATTCAAGTAAGCAAAATTCAGAAATTATACTTTCTTACATAGAAAGCCTTCTGAAATTAATTAAATATTATTACTTGTTCTTTAAATTCTCAAATCAAGATATAAATTCAATTATAGTATACTAATATTTTACTTGGATATTTGTAATATTTACATGAGTACGTAGTATAATATTTTATTCAAGTACCGCTCGACCGTCGTACGGCATTTGAACTACGCGCGGGACGGTGTGGCGAGGGGGACAGAGGAAGGCGGAGGCGTTCGAAAATCGGCCGAAAGTTGCATACACTTTATGTAAGTTCACTTTGAACACTGGCAGTTTTAACTAATAATATATCATTTACTTTTCATGGCAATACATTACTATTATTTAAAAAGGTCTAAATTTTTGAGGATCTTCTTTTGAACATGGCTTAACCTTTTCATTTTTGTGATATGATTTTTTTAGGATATCACTTACTTTTTAGAGTACAAATATATATCATAAATATATATAAAAAAATAATTTAATAATATTATATTGCGAAAGAGAGTAAAATACGGCGAAAGAAATGGGTGGTTTAGATGCGTGGTGGGGAAAGGGAGAGGAGGGGTGAGGGGATGCGGTGGATCGAAGTTGGTAGAGGTGTGAGTGAAAGGTGAGACAGGAGAGAGGTACATATAGACTTTGGACAGAGAAGGAGAAGAAGAAGATGTTACTTCATTTTTCATGAAAATCATCACTTTTTGACCGCTTATACGTCTAGAACGGCTTGACCGATTTTAAATTTTTTTTAACTCAAAAATTACTCATAGTGATGCCGCCTTTCAGGATATATAACGTTCGATTCAAAATTTTTTATACTTTAGTAGTTATGCTCCCCCAAAAAATGGACTTTGATGGCTCGGGATAAAAGACTTGTAGTGCCTTTCAGTTTTTGAACATGTTAGATCATACTAGAGTATAAAATCTGTGTGAAGCTGGCCCCCCAATATTAAAAAATCGATTTTTTCTTCATGCATTCGTTTGCTCATCGTTTGCTCACGAATGTTTAGTTGGAATTTTCGTTTGTTTGCACTTAGTTCAAAAGATACAAGAAAATTAAGTTTTGGAATTAAAAAATCGATTTTTTTCTTTATGCATTCGTTTGCTCATCGTTTGTTCACAAATCTTTTAAACTAAGGATAAGCAAACGAAAATTCCAACTGAGCATTCGTGAGCGAACGATGATCAAACGGATGCATGAAGAAAAAAATCAATTTTTTAATATTGGGGGGCCAGTTTCACACGGGTGAGTATAAAACATAATAAAATTATTGAAATCTTACATGACAGGAAGATTGTAATCTTAAATCATTAATAAGATCATAATCTTTCTGCCATATATATTATATTTAAAATTGCTTTCGATATGATTTTATTATATTTTGTAAATACAAAGCACTTCTTTTCTTTTTAATAGAATTAACATGGAATATAAAAATGCTTTTTTTTCCATGTATTATTATAATTATAATAATTACTGTTTATAATGTTAATAATAACAACCATATATATGTAGTTCTAGCAACAAATACATTTTGCTGGTTTCCAAAAAATTACTATAATTTCGTAGTCATTATACTAGTATTATAACAGTTATAATTATAATCATAGTAGTATATAATTATAGTTACAAATACAAACATTTTTTTCTCAGTGCATCTGTTTTGAAAAATGGTATTGCAGTAATATATTAATAGCTTTTTTCTTGAATGAAAAAGTTTTGTCATTTCGTGATACGAAATAAAAACAGGAAAATATTGAATCATTATCAAAGATAGGAATGTTATCACAATACATTTTAGAATTCTTATTCTTGAAGATGTAAAATTTAACAAACTACATGTTTGTATATTAAAATATGTTATTTTCGTGCGTCCATAAATACTGTTTTTCCTAGTCCCTATACGTTTTTCTTACAGTCCGTGGAAAATAAATCGATTCGCAAACGTTTCTTGTGTACTAGACGAAACACAAAGAGAGTGCGGAAGTACGGATGGCTTAAGAGAGCGTAGAGAGGAATCTTGAAGTTCATAGGACAAGCTCTATCGTCCGTAGAACAAACCCCAGTCTCGGCGGGACGGCGAGCTTAAAATGAAAAAACGAAGAAGACTGTCAAGATACTGTAAGCCTCTCGTATATCTTTCCACCAGTATCGTTTTTATATTTAAATCGATATTCCCTCGACGGCACGGGTGACAGTTAGCCCTTTTTCATCGCGATACGAAGGTCGATCGCGAGTCGTTGACGGTCTCCCAGCGGCCACCGTTTATCCTCTTGAATCTATTTACCATTATAAATTTTTTGCAATAATCGCGCTTGCAATGTGCTAGTGGGATCATTTAACTTTAATTACTTCCTTCTTGAAATAATGCAAAAGACTATGATTTATGATCTCACGGACTTTCCATTATAGTTTAAAACAATGGAGTTCTTGATGAATTTTTATCTCCCATTTTAGAGATTTTTACGCACTTAACAAATTATTTAATTATTTGCCAATAGCTTCCTAACCGAGCTCTTCAAACGATTGACAGTTGAATTTCAACTGCGATGTAATGTTTGCTAGTATTTTGCAACAAGCCGCTCTTACACAGTCAATAACATTTCAGTCACTTGTGAATTTAACATACACAGCCTACGATAACAAAAACAGCGAACGAAATTCGACGGATCTCGTGCAGACTGCATGAAAAACACAAATAGCAAATAAAGTATTAAACTATTAAACCTCCATCGCATACAGCTCGTGGGATATAAAGGTTAAATCTGTTGTTGACGGACATACTTTGAATCTGCGTTCTTCTTTTTGTTATTGTAAAATTTGTTACCTTAAATACGCACTTAAACAGAATAAAGTCCGAACAGTTATTCTCATCTATTACATCTGCGTCACGCGTCAAAGTGGATTTTATTATATTATCTTAATGAGCCGGATTAGAGAGCACATGATTCAACAAGAATGTAATTTGTAGCGGCAGTTTGCACGGGAATGGCGCGTTACTTCTCCATGCATCGCAATTTTCTCGAGCGTGACAAAACGTGCTCGTGAATCGATTCGATCGGCGACAAAGCCCGTCGACGACTTGAATTAATCAAACTAATTTTACTTTGTAACAGTTTAATATGCGCTCGGGCATGCAACCGCAGCGATGAAACGAAACGCGCGCCGTATAACGTCGTTTCGTACGACGTTATACAGATTGTCCCGAAACAGCTTTTCTAAACAATACACCGAGAGAAAAACTGTTTGATATTTGTAGCTACAATTATTACTATAATTATGATTATGACTATTATAATATTGATAATGATAACTATATGTATAGTTCTATCAACCAATACATACGCATAGTTGACAATCAAAATGACTATACTTATAGAGAGTTACGAGTATTATAACCATCAAATGGTTAAAATTATCATGAAAAGTAATTTAAATAAGTCATTTGAATTTTGAATCATATTTTTTTACAATAACTATAATTATAGTCATTTTTGTTTGCCAATTATATATTGATTGATAGAACTATACATATGTAGTTATTGTTACTAATACTATAATCGTCATAATTATAGTAATATGTAATTATATATATATATATATATATATATA